>NW_024404869.1:0-19069 GCF_905171775.1 Rana temporaria
GTTCTGACCGATGTAATTGCCACCAGAAAAACCACCTTCTGGGAAAGAGTCAACAAGGGAATCTTCCGAATGTCCTCAAAGGGAGGCTTTTGAAGCACCGAGAGGACTAAATTCTAGTCCCATGGCGGCAGTGGAGCGCGCACAGGAGGGGCCACATGCCGGACCCCCTGCACAAACGTACGCACCAAGGAGTGCGCCGCCAAGGGTCGCTGAAAGAAAACACCCAAGGCCCAAATCTGACCCTTAACCGTACTTAAGGCGAGAGCCTGATCCACTCCACGCTGTAAGAACAGCAGAATCCGGGACATCACGTATGTACGGGGGTGCCAATTCATCTCCTCACACACAGAGATGTAGGTCTTCCACGTACAATGGTAAATCTTCCGTGAAGTAGAGTTCCGTGCACGCAGCACGGTAGAGACCATCGAGCCTAACAGGCCTTGATCCTTCAACACCTGGCTCTCAACAGCCACGCCGCTAAAGCCAAAGACTGTAAAGCAGGGTGGAAGATCGGACCCTGCGTCAGAAGATCTTCTTGCAGAGGCAGACGCCAAGGGACATCTGCCACCAGACGCACCAGGTCCGCGTAACAGGGACGGCACGGTCAATCTGGGGCGATCAGGATTGTTGGTATCCCCTCGGCTTCCACTCTGCGCGGCAGGCGAGGAAGAAGCTTCAGAGGAGGGAAGGCGTAGAATAGGCGATAGTGACCCCATGGTGCCACCAACGCGTCTGACGCGTCCGCCCACGGGTCTCTTGACCTGGCCACGAACCGTAACACCTTCCGACTGAGTCATGACGCCAGAAGATCCACGTCTGGAGTACCCCACTTGTGACACAAATTCCGGAACATGTCCGGGTGTAGCGACCATTCTTCTTGGTCTAGCGATAGTCGGCCTGCCAGTTCTGTACCCCGGAATGTAAACAGCCAAAAGAGCCGGAACGTTCTTTTCGGCCCACCAGAGGATGTGCGCGACTTCCGCCGCTGCAGCCGAGCTCCGTGTGCCCCCTTGATGATCGACATATGCCACGGCCGCGGCGTTGTCCGACTGGATCCTGACCGGTCGGCCCTGCAGACCCAGAGACCACTTGGTGAGGCACAGCCTGATCACCCGGAGCTCCAGGACATTGATTGGCAGGTGAGACTCTTCCCGAGTCCATCGCCCCTGGGCTGACTGGACACCCCACCCCCCCCAGCTGGAGAGACTGGCATCCGTCGTGACCACCGTCCAATGGCACGGCAGAAATGATTTCCCGGCCCAAAGTACCGGAGACGTCAGCCACCACACCAGGGAGGACCTGACCAGGCGACTCACCCGGACTTGGCAATCCAGAGACGAGGGGCGCTTGTCCCAACGTGACAGAATCTCTCTCTGTAACACTCGGGTGTGGAATTGGGCATACGGACCCGCCTCGAAGGAGGCCACCATCAGACCCAGAACCCGCATGCAAAAGCAAAGCGACGACCACTCTGGGTCACCAACCGATGCACCGCAGATTGCAGAGTCTGCAGTTTCTCCGTGGGAAGAAAAACTCTCGCCTCCGAGGAATCCAGGACCAACCCCAGGTATTCCAGGCGCTGAGACGGTACCAACACCGACTTCTGGATATTCAGCAGCCAACCGAATTCCCGGAGGGTCTGACAGGTGATAGACACGTCCTCTTCTAACTCTGAGCCTGAAGAAGCTCTCAGGAGAAGGTCGTCCAGGTATCCCACGATAGCGATCCCGCGCTGCCTTTAGGAGGGCCAGAATCGGGGCGAGCACCTTGGTAAAAACCCTTGGCGCCGAAGCCAGGCCAAAGGGAGGGCCACAAATTGAAAGTGGTCCTCTCCGACCGCAAAACGCAGAATCTCTGGTGCTTTGCGCAAATTGGGATATGCAGGTATGCGTCCATGATATCCAAAGATGCCAGAAAGTCCCCCAGATGGAGCGCCGCCACTACCGAGCGAACCGACTCCATCCTGAACTTCTGCACCTTGACAAAACAGTTGAGGGCCTTGAGATCCACCGTGCCCCAAAAGCAGACACCGTGCCCCAAAAGCAGACACCGTGCCCCAAAAGCAGACACCGTGCCCCAAAGCAGACACTGTGCCCCAAAAGCAGACACCGTGCCCCAAAAGCAGACACCGTGCCCCAAAAGCAAACACCGTGCCCCAAAAGCAGACACGGTGCCCCATCAATTGCTGCCTACGTTTCTAATCAGGTGCTTCCAAAAAAAAAAAAACTGCCACTGTAATTCAGGTGCCTGGCCCCGACAAGGGTCCGGACACCTGAATAAGGGGTGGCAGCGGCAACCATAGATAGATCCTATGGTGAGAGAGGTGATGGGGGGCGGCGCCCGTGCTCCCTTTATGGACGCACCGCCACTGCTTCACAGGATCCATGTTTTCTGTATTTGCAGAACGACAATCTGCCTTGTTTACATACTATGGCTGTCATTCTGTCAGACTAACGAATGAATGGCGGGGTCCCGGCGGGTATCAGGCCTGCGGAACCCAATGATCAGCTCAGCGATGTTACACAGAGGGAAAGAGCCGCCGTGTGCGCCCACAAAACCCAGAAATGCAGAATCGCCTATATATACTGTATATATGTGATTCTGCGCAGAGCGGCCGCCCTGTAACAGAAAATGTGGGATGGGGCGTCGGGAACCGGCTAAGCAGGCTCAGAAAAGATAGCCAGCCCCCCCCCCCCCCCCCCTGGGGCCGCCATCAGGGGGTACAGGCAGTACACCTGTAAGGGGCCCGGAGGTCCCCAGGCCCTGGATGGCAACCCCCTTTTTTTATATATATATAAAAAAAAATTATATATATTTTTTTTGTCTCAGAGGTCCCCCCCCCTTTTTTTTTAATAAAAAAAAAATGTCCTTAATATTCTTTTTTGTTTTTACTAAAGGGCCCCCCCCCCCCCCCGTTCTCTGCTCCAGGGGGCCCATGCCTGAAGCGTAAGGGGCCCCATAATTCCTGATGGCGGCCCTGCCCCCCCTGTAGAGATATGTGGGTGGGTTGGTGTGGCCCCTAGTCTCTGGTCCTCATACCTGGATCCTGGGAATATTCCCCGAGATATTCTTCTAGACTCACAAACCCGTCGCCGTCCTTGTCGTGTTCTTCTAGCGCTCCTTCAATAACGAATTCCTGCAATGGAACCGACAATTCACTCAACTTTATTGCCACACAACATAAAACATTCTTCTTGTATTGTCCACGTCCCTCTATATTAGGAAATGTTTGGATTTAATTTCTCGGAGATAATCCAACCTTTCTGTTCTCCCCCCCCCCCCATCTTCCTGCTAGGAGACCATTCTCCTCCGGGGGGGGGGGGTGACCCCTCCATACACAGTCTGCTCTCCAATAGACCCCCCCCCTATGTCCCGGGGCTACAGGGGGGGGAAGGGTCATAACACATGTTGTGCCATCTTCCTGCTAGGAGACCATTCTCCTCCCGGGGGGGGGGGACCCTCCATACACATTCTGCTCTCCAATAGACCCCCCCCCCTATGTCCCGGGGCTACAGGGGGAAGGGTCATAACACATGTTGTGCCATCTTCCTGCTAGGAGATTATTCTCCTCCCGGGGGAGGGGGGTAACAGGCTTTAAGGCACAGGTGGGCAACCTCGGCCCTCCAGCTGTGGTGAAACTACAAATCCCATCATGCCTCATTCTCTAGGAGTCATGCCTGTGATGGTCGGGGGTCTTGCAATGTCTCCTGGGACTTGTAGTTTCACCGCAGCTGGAGGACCGAGGTTTCCCCTCCCCCCGCTCTACGGGAACAGGATCTTTATTTGTTATTTATTTTGGGTTACAAACATCTTACCTTCTATGTCCTGTAGAATCAAACAACAGCGGCGACACTCGGGGGAAATAGAAAGTCCCAAAACCCCCCCTGACTTTCCTTCATGTTTAATGTATATAGAACGTTTTACTGCAAATATTGCAAACTCCCAAAGTCATAGTGTGGCACGTCGCTCCCCGCCAGACCCCTCCCCCTCCCCCACCCCCAATCCTTCAATGACTTTCTCCCCAATAGGGGCCAGCAAGATATGTCGGGGGGTGTGCAGTGCTCCCCTATAATGTATTCCCCATCAGCACTTCCCTCCCTCTCCACAAGATGGCGCTGGTGCTCTGAATTATAAGACGTGTCCCGAACCTGAATGCTCTACATCTCCGTCCAATCACATTGCAGGAAAATTACAACACCTCCCCCCAAACAACATAAAGATGAATGCCGGGCTCCGCATCTCTACAACACCACTACTACTACAACTACACTACTACTACATCACTACAACACCTCCCCCCAAACCAACATACAGATGAATGCCGGGCTCCGCATCTCTACAACACCACTACTACTACAACTACACTACTACTACATCACTACAACACCACTACTACTACTACTACTACTACATCACTACTACACCACTACTACTACACCACTACTACTACTACACCACTACTACTACTACTACTACTACTACTACTACATCACTACTACACCACTACTACTACTACAACTACACTACTACTACTACTACTACATCACTACAACACCTCCCCCCAAACCAACATACAGATGAATGCCGGGCTCAGCATGTTTATACATAAAGTTACACGAGTCCGGGCTGTACCAACCAGATACACCTTATATTATCTCATGTCACATTGGATGATGGAAATCACTGCTACTTAACCTCTACTACATCTCTACTACTACTACATCTCTACAACACTACTACTACTACATCACCACTACTACTACATCACTACTACTACTATATCACCACTACTTCTACATCATTACATCTCTACTTGTACAACACCACTACTAGACTACTACTACACCTCTACTAGACTACTACTACTACACCTCTACTTGTACAACACCACTACTAGACTACTACACCACTACTACTACATCACTACTACACCACTACTACATCTCTACAACACTACTACTACTACACCACTACTATTACTACTACTACTACATCACCACCACCACTACTACTACATCACTACAACACCACTACTACTACTACTACATCACTACAACACCACCACTACCACTACTACTACTACTACTACTACTACACCACTACTACTACTACTACTACTACTACTACATCTCTACAACACCACTACTACTACTACTACATCACTACAACACCACCACTACCACTACTACTACTACTACTACACCACTACTACTACTACTACTACTACTACATCTCTACAACACCACTACTACATCACTACAACACCACCACTACCACTACTACACCACTACTACTACTACTACATCTCTACAACACCACTACTACTACATCACCACCACTACTACTACTACTACACCACTACTACTACTACTACTACTACACCACTACTACTACTACTACATCACTACAACACCACCACTACTACTACACTACTACACCTCTACTTGTACAACACCACTACTAGACTACTACACCACTACTACTACATCACTACTACACCACTACTACATCTCTACAACACTACTACTACTACACCACTACTATTACTACTACTACTACATCACCACCACCACTACTACTACATCACTACAACACCACTACTACTACTACTACATCACTACAACACCACCACTACCACTACTACTACTACTACTACTACTACACCACTACTACTACTACTACTACTACTACATCTCTACAACACCACTACTACATCACTACAACACCACCACTACCACTACTACTACTACACCACTACTACTACTACTACATCTCTACAACACCACTACTACTACATCACCACCACTACTACTACTACTACACCACTACTACTACTACTACTACTACACCACTACTACTACTACTACATCACTACAACACCACCACTACTACTACTACTACTACTACATCACTACAACACCACCACCACTACTACTACATCACTACAACACTACAACACCACTACTACTACATCACTACAACACTACCACTACTACTACACCACTACTACTACATCACTACAACACCACTGCTGCTACTACTACTACTACTACATCACTACAACACCACCACCACTACTACTACTACTACTACATCTACACCACTACTATTACTACATCACTACTACTACTACTACACCACTACTACTACATCATTACATCTCTACTTCTACAACACCACTACTAGACTACTACTACACCACTACATCACTACATCTCTACAACACCACTACACCTCTACTACACTACTACACCTCTACTTGTACAACACCACTACTAGACTACTACACCTCTATTACTACACTACTACAACATCACTACATCTCTACTTCTACAACACCACTACTAGACTACTACTACACCACTACTTCAACTACACTACTACTACATCACTACAACACCACTACTACACCCCGGGGGGGGGTCTCACAGACTGTCATCCAGCCCCGCTCTTGCTCCATCTGGGCTGCGGGTGGGCAGGGCTCCTACGGGTGATGGCTTTTGTCACTCCTTTGTGCTCCTGTCTCCTCCTCTGCATCATGGTGGCTTCTGCAGTGCGACTCCTCCCTCCTCCTCCTAGGCATCCAATAGGATCGCCTGTCCTTTTAGCCAATCGTGTGGGGGGTCTCAGGACCGATTTGCCAGGAGGAGGATCAGTGTGACAATAGTGAATATTCATTCGCTATTATCACAGAACTGGGTGGGCTTGGGGCACAATGCTCTGCGCCCCGAACCCGCCCTTTTTAAAAGCCAATTAGAGCTTCAGGCTTTAATCACATGTTTCAAATAAAAACACCCCCCATTGGAATCCATGCGTCTGGTGCCCTGCATGTAGATTAGGGGGCCGGATGCATGGATAGGGGGGCCGCGCCCGTGTGCCCCTATTGGACGGGCCCCGCCACTGCTACTCCAGTGATTTCCAGCCTCTAGGGGTATTATGGGTCACATATAGAATATACAAAGTTACAAAGATTCCAGCCTTACGAACGCAACAAAGAAACAAGACTACAAGTATGAAGAGCCTGACACTGCCTTGTTGTGGGATGTGCAGTGAGTTGTCAGACTCTGAGTTGTCAGACTCTCTGGACTCTCACCGTCATGTAATCGGTTTCCTCCGGATGTTCGAAGTCTGAAAACTCCCTCAGATCCAATCCCGGGGTCTCATGGCGGTCCGCGCGCTCAAACCTCTTCTTGTCCCTCAGATGGATCTTTCCGGAAAGACAAAAACACTTTTTATTAAAAGAGATGCAGTTTCTGTCGGCGGGTTTAGATATTTCATCTCTGAAGAGACCTGATGATGAGGAGATGCCTATAGTGTCAAAAGTATTGGGACACCTGCCTTTACACACACATATAGTGTCAAAAGTATTGGGACGCCTGCCTTTACACACACATATAGTGTCAAAAGTATTGGGACGCCTGCCTTTACACACACATGAACCTTAACCATGTCCACCGGGGCCTATTTTGGCACTTCTCTCTAATCACATGCTTAAAAAAAAAATGAATTGAAATCCATGCGTCAGGCGCCCTGCATGTAGATTAGGGGCTGGGCGCATGGATTAGGGGGGGTGGTGCCCCTGCGCCCCTAATGGATGGGCCCCGCCACTGACTGGCACACAGAAATAGGAGCCATTGGCTCCCATTACTGTCAATCAGAGCCAGTGAGGACAGAGTGGGGGGTGGGGCTGAACCTGGCTCTGTGTGTCTTATGGATACTCAGAGTGGGGCTCAGGAGCGAGCTCACACAAGTGCCCCCCATATCTAGTGGCTTCTATGGGGGGCTCTTGGTGGGGGGTGGAACCCAGAGTGCTGGCGGGGGACCCCAGAAGAGGAGGACAGTCCTATATATCCAAGGTTGACTTGGAGTCACTCACCAGACGGAAGGATTCCTCCTCGTCATCCTCCAGGACGGTGTCCTCATTGTAATGGATGATTCGATCGTACATGTGCAGGTTGTACTCCTCCCAGGTGACGATCCCGTCACCATTCCGATCCACCTCCGAGAACTGCTCCTTGGTATCTTCCAACACATAATGCTTGAAGGACATCTGAATCCACAGACTGAGCTCCTCTACAGGATGAGAGAGACACCCCGCATGAGACACCCCAAAAGAGACACCCCACAAGAGAGAGACACCCCAAAAGAGACACCCCACATGAGACGCCCCACACGATCCACCTCCGAGAACTGCTCCTTGGTATCTTCCAACACATAATGCTTGAAGGACATCTGAATTCACAGACTGAGCTCCTCTACAGGATGAGAGAGACACCCCGCATGAGACACCCCAGGAGAGACACCTCACAAGAGACACCCCGCATGAGACACCCCAGAAGAGACACCTCACAAGAGACACCCCGCATGAGACACCCCAGAAGAGACACCTCACAAGAGAGACACCCCAAAAGAGACACCCCAGAAGAGACACCCCACATGAGACACCCCACAAGAGACACCCCACAAGAGACACCCCACAAGAGACACCCCACAAGAGACACCCCACAAGAGACACCCCACAAGAGACACCCCACAAAAGACACCCCACAAGAGACACCCCACAAGAGACACCTCCGAGAACTGCTCCTTGGTATCTTCCAACACATAATGCTTGAAGGACATCTGAATCCACAGACTGAGCTCCTCTACAGGATGAGAGAGACGCCCCACATGAGACACCCCACAAGAGACACCCCATGAGACGCCCCAGATGAGACACCCCACAAGAGACACCCCACATGAGACGCCCCACATGAGACGCCCCAAAAGAGACACCCCAGAAGAGACACCTCACATGAGACACCCCACATGAGACACCCCACATGAGACGCCCCACATGAGACGCCCCACAAGAGACGCCCCACATGAGACACCCCACAAAAGACACCTCACATGAGACACCCCACATGAGACACCCCAAAAGAGACACCCCACATGAGACACCCCACATGAGACACCCCACATGAGACACCCCACATGAGACACCCCACATGAGACACCCCACATGAGACACCCCACATGAGACACCCCACATGAGACGCCCCACAAGAGACGCACCACAAGAGACGCCCCACAAGAGACGCCCCACATGAGACACCCCAAAAGAGACACCCCAAAAGAGACACCCCACACACAAGACACACCACATGAGACGCCCCACACACACAAGACACCCCACAAGAGACGCCCCACAAGAGACGCCCCACAAGAGACACCCCACAAGAGACGCCCCACAAGAGACGCCCCACAAGAGACGCACCACATGAGACGCACCACATGAGACACCCCACACACAAGACACACCACATGAGACACCCCACATGAGACACACAGGATTCATAGAAAGGTATATCATGGGAACTGCCAAGCTGGAGGGGCCACATTTACTACAATCATCCTCAGTGTTGTAATTAAAGAGAACCTGCAACCCCCCCCCAACAATCTCCTTCCCCCAAACACTATGGCCCAGATTCACAGACAGCGGCGCACATTTATGCCGCCCTAGCGTATCTCCTTTACACTACGCCGATGCAGCGCAGAGAGGCAAGCACATAATTCACAAAGCCAGTGCTCCCAAAACTGCGCTGGGTTTCCTAGGCGTAAGTGGGTGGAAGTGGAAGTGGGCGTGAGCTATGCTAATGAGGCGTGGCCCCATGCAAATGATGGGTCGAGCGCCAGACAGATACGTATGACCAACTGCGCATGCCCCGTGCCGTGGACGCATCCCAGTGCGCATGCTCAGAATCACGTCGGAACTACTCCCTAAGATACGCGGGATCACTGCCTACAGCGTGAATGTAACCTACGCCCAGCCATATTCACGTCCAACGTAAACGACGTAAAATACGACGGCTTGTGTTCCCTGGTGCAGCCCGTTGCATGGATGCTGCTGAGTTACACCTCCTTTATGGGGCTTAACTTTACGCCGGACGTAGAACTTTACGCGCACTGCGTCGGGCGCACGTACGTTTGTGAATCGGCGTATCTCCCTCATTTGCATATTTTAATTGAAAATCAATGGGAGCGCCAAATGCGTCCAGCTTAAATATGCGCCCACTCTACGCCGGCGTAGGCAAGTTACGCCGGTGGGATGAAGCCTGTTTTTAGGTGTATCTTAGTTTTGTGGGCACGGCGCATAGATACGACGGCGCATATTTGCACTTACACGGCGTATCTCGAGATACGTCGGCGTCAGTGCTTTGTGAATCCGGGCCTATATATATATATTTTTTGTTCTAACACCCTAGAGAATAAAATGGTGGTCATTGCAATACTTTCTGTCACACCGTATTTGCGCAGCGGTCTTACAAGCGCACTTTTTTTTAAGAAAAAAAAAATCACTTTTTTAATAAAAAAAATAAGACAACAGTAAAGTTAGGCAAATTTTTTTTTAGGGTTAGAGGGTTAGGGTTGGGGGGGGGGGGGTCTCTTGTTTGGGGGGGGGGGGGGGGGGGAGTCATTGGCCCAGATTCAAGAAGCAATTGCGCCTGTGTAACCATAGTTACGCAGCGCAATTGCTTACTTGCCCGGGCGTAACGAGTGTTCTGTATTCAGAAAGCTCGTTACGCCGACTGCAGCCTAAGATATGCGTGGCATAAGGCTCTTATGCCCGCATATCTTAGGCTGCATTCTTGCGATGGCCGCTAGGTGGCGTTCCCGTTGTGGTCAGCGTATAGTATGCAAATTGCATACTAACGCCGATTCACTACCCTACGCGAGCCCTGCGTATGCAGTTTACGTCGTTTGCGTACGGCGTGTTTAGCCTAAGGCTGGACGCCGCTGGACGCCGTTCACGTTCACTTTGAAGCAAATGACGTCCTTGCGACGTCATTTACCGCAATGCACGTCGGGAAAGTTTCCCGATGGAGCATGCGCACTACGCTCGGCGCGGGAACGCGCCTAATTTAAATGATTCCCGCCCCCTACGGGATCATTTAAATTGCGCGCGCTTACGCCGGGCATTTTGCCGGAGCACCCGCGCAATTTACTGAGCTACTGCTACTGAAAATTTGCGGGGGCGCAGGGCAAAAACGGTGCCCTGCGCCTACGCAAAAAAAGCGCAAGGCTACCTGAATCTGGGCCACTGTCATTACACACTCAGACACTTCCGCTTTGACGATTGACTTTACCTTCACTGAGGAATCCGTCGCCATCAATATCGATCTTTTTTTTAGGGTTAGAGGGTTAGGGGGTTAGGGTTGAGGGGGGGGGGGATCTCTTGCTTGTGAGGGGAGGGTCTCTTGTTTGGGGGGGTGGTCTCTTGTTTGTGGGGGGGAGGGTCTCTTGTTTGTGGGGGGAGGGTCTCTTGTTTGTGGGGGGAGGGTCTCTTGTTTGTGGGGGGAGGGTCTCTTGTTTGTGGGGGGAGGGTCTCTTGTTTGGGGGGTGGTCTCTTGTTGGGGGGAGGGTCTCTTGTTTGGGGGGGAGGGTCTCTTGTTTGTAAGGGGAGGGTCTCTTGTTTGTGGGGGGAGGGTCTCTTGTTTGTGAGGGGAGGGTCTCTTGTTTGGGGGGGTGGTCT
The DNA here is from genome assembly GCF_905171775.1 of Rana temporaria. Taxonomy (NCBI): domain Eukaryota; kingdom Metazoa; phylum Chordata; class Amphibia; order Anura; family Ranidae; genus Rana; species Rana temporaria. The sequence goes on from NW_024404869.1 coordinate 11,516, forward strand.
CTTGTTTGGGGGGGTGGTCTCTTGTTTGGGGGAGGAGTCATTGTCATTACACACTCAGACACTTCCGCTTTGACGATTGGCTTTACCTTCACTGAGGAATCCGTCGCCATCAATGTCGATCTTTTTTTTAGGGTTGAGGGGGGGGGATCTCTTGCTTGTGGGGGGAGGGTCTCTTGTTTGGGGGGGTGGTCTCTTGTTTGGGGGGTGGTCTCTTGTTGGGGGGGGGATCTCTTGCTTGTGGGGGGAGGGTCTCTTGTTTGGGGGGGTGGTCTCTTGTTTGGGGGGGTGGTCTCTTGTTTGTGAGGGGAGGGTCTCATGTTTGGGGGGGTGGTCTCTTGTTTGGGGGGGTGGTCTCTTGCTTGTGGGGGGAGGGTCTCTTGTTTGGGGGGGTGGTCTCTTGTTGGGGGGGGTGGTCTCTTGTTGGGGGGGGTGGTCTCTTGTTTGGGGGAGGGTCTCTTGTTGGGGGGGGTGGTCTCTTGTTGGGGGGGGTGGTCTCTTGTTGGGGGGGGTCTCTTGTTTGGGGGGGTGGTCTCTTGTTGGGGGGGTGGTCTCTTGTTGGGGGGGGTGGTCTCTTGTTGGGGGGGTGGTCTCTTGTTGGGGGGGTGGTCTCTTGTTGGGGGGGTGGTCTCTTGTTTGGGGGGGGTGGTCTCTTGTTGGGGGAGGGAGTCATTGTCATTACACACTTCCGCTTTGACGATTGGCGTTACCTTCACTGAGGAATCCGTCGCCATCAATGTCGATCTTTTTGATGATGGATTTCAATCTCTTCAGCTGTTCCTCTGGACTCAGTTCAGCGAATTCTTCCGCTTCTTCCTTAGAGAAGAACAAAGAGAGCTGTGATTGGTCAGACAGACGACACATTCACCTCTAATGATTCCTATAGACGGGTGAAACTCCAAAAATTTGAATATCGCGCAAAAGTTCATTTATTTCACTAATGTAACTTAACCACTTTCATACCAGGGGGGGTACCTACCCCCCTTCCTGCCCAGGCCAATTTTCAGCTTTGTGCGTTGTCGCTGTTTAAATGACAATTGCGCGGTCGTGCTGCACTGCACCCAAACAAAAATTGTATAATTTTGTTCCTACAAATAGAGCTTTCTTTTGGTGATATTTGATCACCTCTGCGGTTTTTATTTTTTGCTTTTTCATAGGAGTTATATGGTCTTTAACATTATAGAAATATCACTGGTCTCTTTTTATATATCAGAAGCAGTACCGTCAGCAACCACTGGGTGGCGCATGGATACACACTACAGTTGTACAGATCTGCAAGAGAAGCCCAGGCATCCATCCAGCGGCGCAGGCTGCTGACGTTGGTTCCGATATCGGCGCCATTTGCGTTCCACGCTGGTTACGTGGAACCAGCCGTGAAACAGAAGAATCGCAGGTCATCCCGCGGGGAGATCGCAGGCGGAGAGAATCGAGATCGCGATTCTCTCCGCGATTAATCGTGTAGCTCTAATTGAAAGGTATCTTGATATAGCGCGGTCTTACTCCGAAGGGTCCTGACGCGCTTGCAAACACATACTAGGGCCAATTTATAGACAGGATCTGATTAACCTGCCAGCTTGTCTTTGGAGTGTGGGAGGAAACCGGAGTACCCTGGAGGAAACCCACGCAGGCACAGGGAGAACATGCAAACTCCAGGCAGATGGTGTCATGGTCAGTATTTGAACCAGCAACCCCATTGCTGCTAGGTGAAAGTGCTAACCACTGCACTACCCATCAGTGCCCACCATCCACGAGTGCCCATCAGTGCCGCCTATCAATGTCCATCAGTGCTGCATATCAGTGCCACCTATCATTGGACATGGCTGATCACGTGGTAAACAGTCTCTGTCGGAGCCCGCCCCCTCCTTCCACTCAGAGACAGCAGGAATCGAAGTATATATCTTTTGTGGCCCCCGCGGCACTGGGGATTTGTTGGGGCCACAAAAGATATATATATAAGATAAATACCAGTGGGGCCGTTCGAAACTGGAAGAAATCTTCTTCCCACATGGTCAGTATACGCCATGTTCCATTTGGGGGTGGGAGCACCTTGTTCCCTTCTCTGGATGGGGACCCTGGGAGTGGGAGGACCTTGTTCCCTTCTCTGGATGGGGACACCGGGAGTGGGAGGACCTTGTTCCCTTCTCTGGATGGGGACACCGGGAGTGGGAGGACCTTGTTCCCTTCTCTGGATGGGGAGGAGGATGGGGACACCGGGAGTGGGAGGACCTTGTTCCCTTCTCTGGATGGGGAGGAGGATGGGGACCCTGGGAGTGGGAGGACCTTGTTCCCTTCTCTGGATGGGGACACCGGGAGTGGGAGGACCTTGTTCCCTTCTCTGGATGGGGACACCGGGAGTGGGAGGACCTTGTTCCCTTCTCTGGATGGGGAGGATGGGGACACCGGGAGTGGGAGGACCTTGTTCCCTTCTCTGGATGGGGACACCGGGAGTGGGAGGATCTTGTTCCCTTCTCTGGATGGGGACACCGGGAGTGGGAGGACCTTGTTCCCTTCTCTGGATGGGGAGGATGGGGACACCGGGAGTGGGAGGACCTTGTTCCCTTCTCTGGATGGGGACACCGGGAGTGGGAGGACCTTGTTCCCTTCTCTGGATGGGGACACCAGGAGTGGGAGGACCTTGTTCCCTTCTCTGGATGGGGACACCGGGAGTGGGAGGACCTTGTTCCCTTCTCTGGATGGGGACACCGGGAGTGGGAGGACCTTGTTCCCTTCTCTGGATGGGGACACCGGGAGTGGGAGGACCTTGTTCCCTTCTCTGGATGAGGACACCGGGAGTGGGAGGACCTTGTTCCCTTCTCTGGATGGGTAGGATGGGGACACCGGGAGTGGGAGGACCTTGTTCCTTTCTCTGGTTGGGGACACTGGGAGTGGGAGGACCTGGTTCCCTTCTCTGGATGGGGACAACGGGAGTGGGAGGACCTTGTTCCCTTCTCTGGATGGGGACAACGGGAGTGGGAGGACCTTGTTCCTTTCTCTGGTTGGGGACACTGGGAGTGGGAGGACCTGGTTCCCTTCTCTGGATGGGGACAACGGGAGTGGGAGGACCTTGTTCCCTTCTCTGGATGGGGACAACGGGAGTGGGAGGACCTTGTTCCCTTCTCTGGATGGGGACACCGGGAGTGGGAGGACCTTGTTCCCTTCTCTGGATGGGACACCGGGAGTGGGAGGACCTTGTTCCCTTCTCTGGATGGGGACACCAGGAGTGGGAGGACCTTGTTCCCTTCTCTAGATGGGGACACCGGGAATGGGAGGACCTGGTTCCCTTCTCTGGATGGGGAGGATGGGGACACCGGGAATGGGAGGACCTTGTTCCCTTCTCTAGATGGGGACACCGGGAATGGGAGGACCTTGTTCCCTTCTATGGATGGGGAGGAGGATGGGGACACCGGAAGTGGGAGGACCTTGTTCCCTTCTCTGGATGGGGAGGATGGGGACACCGGGAGTGGGAGGACCTTGTTCCCTTCTCTGGATGGGGACACCGGGGGTGGGAGGACCTTGTTCCCTTCTCTGGACGGGGACACTGGGAGTGGGAGGACCTTGTTCCTTTCTCTGGATGGGGAGGAGGATGGGGACACCGGGAGTGGGAGGACCTTGTTCCCTTCTCTGGATGGGGAGGAGGATGGGGACACCGGGAGTGGGAGGACCTTGTTCCCTTCTCTGGATGGGGACAACGGGAGTGGGAGGACCTTGTTCCCTTCTCTGGATGGGGACACCGGGAGTGGGAGGACCTTGTTCCCTTCTCTGGATGGGACACCGGGAGTGGGAGGACCTTGTTCCCTTCTCTGGATGGGGACACCAGGAGTGGGAGGACCTTGTTCCCTTCTCTAGATGGGGACACCGGGAATGGGAGGACCTGGTTCCCTTCTCTGGATGGGGAGGATGGGGACACCGGGAATGGGAGGACCTTGTTCCCTTCTCTAGATGGGGACACCGGGAATGGGAGGACCTTGTTCCCTTCTATGGATGGGGAGGAGGATGGGGACACCGGAAGTGGGAGGACCTTGTTCCCTTCTCTGGATGGGGAGGATGGGGACACCGGGAGTGGGAGGACCTTGTTCCCTTCTCTGGATGGGGACACCGGGGGTGGGAGGACCTTGTTCCCTTCTCTGGACAGGGACACTGGGAGTGGGAGGACCTTGTTCCTTTCTCTGGATGGGGAGGATGGGGACACCAGGAGTGGGAGGACCTTGTTCCCTTCTCTGGATGGGGAGGATGGGGACATGGGGAGTGGGAGGACCTTGTTCCCTTCTCTCGATGGGGACACCGGGAGTGGGAGGACCTTGTTCCCTTCTCTGGATGGGGACACCGGGAGTGGGAGGACCTTGTTCCCTTCTCTGGATGGGGAAGAGGGGGGGGGTCATTGAGGACAACAACAAATTGGCCCCCATCTACAAACTGCCTCGGCATATAGTGATCTCCTCTTCATAAAATATGGCCTCAGTTTTGTCTCCACCCCTAGGAGAAGCCCCTCTGACATGTTTCGCCCAGAAGGGACGTAATCCTGGAGGCCTCTATTCTTCCCTCACCAGCACCTGCAGACATTGTGGCCGGTCGGCTGGGATAGAAGGTCGGGGGGGGGGCACTTTTATTTGGTTTTTGGTCTCGTAGGTTTGCTTGTGTTGTTATTCTCATCACTCGGATTGTCTTTCTAATAATCTGATTATTTACCCAGAAGGTTTCCATGTCCTTTAGCCTTAGCCACTCCCACAAATAAGCTTCTTCGGGGGAAACGCGCCAGCCGGGCGTGGCTTAGGGCGGGGGCTGGTACATTGAATAACAGAATATACAATATATAAAGGGAAGCCCCGCCCATTTCCTCTGTACCTCCCCTCCCAGGAACATCTTCTTGTCATAGTCGGGGTTGTGCTCCTCGTTCCCGTAGTGCTCCTCGCTGGGGTGATGGGAGGAGCCGTGCAGGTGGGAGGAGCTCAGAGTCAGGCTCAGGGATACAAACACCACCAATACATTCATCATCATCATTCTCGATGGAATCCCTGGGGAGAGGAAGAACATTCCCATTACAATGGAGATCCGGGAAGAGGAGGAAGAGAGAAGAGTCTGGGAAGAGGAGAGGAGGAGAGAAGAGTCTGGGAAGAGGAAGAACATTCCCATTACAATGGAGATCCGGGAAGAGGAGGAAGAGAGAAGAGTCTGGGAAGAGGAGAGGAGGAGAGAAGAGTCTGGGAAGAGGAAGAACATTCCCATTACAATGGAGATCCGGGAAGAGGAGGAAGAGAGAAGAGTCTGGGAAGAGGAGAGGAGGAGAGAAGAGTCTGGGAAGAGGAAGAACATTCCCATTACAATGGAGATCCGGGAAGAGGAGGAAGAGAGAAGAGTCTGGGAAGAGGAGAGGAGGAGAGAAGAGTCTGGGAAGAGGAAGAACATTCCCATTACAATGGAGATCCGGGAAGAGGAGGAAGAGAGAAGAGTCTGGGAAGAGGAGAGGAGGAGAGAAGAGTCTGGGAAGAGGAAGAACATTCCCATTACAATGGAGATCCGGGAAGAGGAGGAGGAGAGAAGAGTCTGGGAAGAGGAGGAGAGAAGAGTCTGGGAAGGAGAAGGAGAGAAGAGTCTGGGAAGGAGGAAGAGAGAAGAGTCTGGGAGGAGGAGGAGGAGGAGAGAAGAGTCTGGGGAGGAGGAGGAGAGAAGAGTCTGGGAGGAGGAGGAGAGAAGAGTCTGGGAAGGAGGAGAGAAGAGTCTGGGAAGAGGAGGAGAGAAGAGTCTGGGAAGAGGAGGAGAGAAGAGTCTGGGAAGAGGAGGAGAGAAGAGTCTGGGAGGAGGAGGAGAGAAGAGTCTGGAAGGAGGAGAGAAGAGTCTGGAAGGAGGAGAGAAGAGTCTGGGAGGAGGAGGAGAGAAGAGTCTGGGAGGAGGAGAGAAGAGTCTGGGAAGGAGGAGAGAAGAGTCTGGGAAGAGGAGGAGAGAAGAGTCTGGGAGGAGGAGGAGAGAAGAGTCTGGGAGGAGGAGGAGAGAAGAGTCTGGGAGGAGGAGAGAAGAGTCTGGGAGGAGGAGGAGAGAAGAGTCTGGGAGGAGGAGGAGAGAAGAGTCTGGGAAGGAGGAGAGAAGAGTCTGGGAGGAGGAGGAGAGAAGAGTCTGGGAAGGAGGAGAGAAGAGTCTGGGAAGGAGGAGGAGGAGAGAAGAGTCTGGGAGGAGGAGGAGGAGAGAAGAGTCTGGGAAGGAGGAGGAGGAGAGAAGAGTCTGGGAAGGAGGAGGAGGAGAGAAGAGTCTGGGAAGGAGGAGGAGGAGAGAAGAGTCTGGGAATGAGGAGGAGAGAAGAGTCTGGGAAGAGGAGGAGAGAAGAGTCTGGGAAGAGGAGGAGAGAAGAGTCTGGGAAGAGGAGGAGAGAATAGTCTGGGAACGAGGACGACGAGAGAAGAGTCTGGAAAGAGGAGGAGAGAAGAGTCTGGGAAGGAGAAGGATGAGAGAAGAGTCTGGGAAGGAGGAGGATGAGAGAAGAGTATGGGAAGGAGGAGGATGAGAGAAGAGTCTGGGAAGGAGAAGGATGAGAGAAGAGTCTGGGAAGGAGAAGGATGAGAGAAGAGTCTGGGAAGGAGAAGGATGAGAGAAGAGTCTGGGAGGAGGAGGAGGAGAGAAGAGTCTGGGAACAAGGACGACGAGAGAAGAGTCTGGGAAGGAGGAGGATGAGAGAAGAGTATGGGAAGGAGAAGGATGAGAGAAGAGTCTGGGAGGAGGAGGAGGAGAGAAGAGTCTGGGAACAAGGACGACGAGAGAAGAGTCTGGGAAGGAGGAGGATGAGAGAAGAGTATGGGAAGGAGAAGGATGAGAGAAGAGTATGGGAAGGAGAAGGATGAGAGAAGAGTCTGGGAAGGAGAAGGATGAGAGAAGAGTCTGGGAAGGAGAAGGATGAGAGAAGAGTCTGGGAGGAGGAGGAGGAGAGAAGAGTCTGGGAGGAGGAGGAGGAGAGAAGAGTCTGGGAGGAGGAGGATGAGAGAAGAGTCTGGGAAGGAGAAGGATGAGAGAAGAGTCTGGGAAGGAGAAGGATGAGAGAAGAGTCTGGGAGGAGGAGGAGGAGAGAAGAGTCTGGGAACAAGGACGACGAGAGAAGAGTCTGGGAAGGAGAAGGATGAGAGAAGAGTCTGGGAGGAGGAGGAGGAGAGAAGAGTCTGGGAACAAGGACGACGAGAGAAGAGTCTGGGAAGGAGGAGGATGAGAGAAGAGTCTGGGAAGGAGAAGGATGAGAGAAGAGTCTGGGAAGGAGAAGGATGAGAGAAGAGTCTGGGAGGAGGAGGAGGAGAGAAGAGTCTGGGAAGGAGAAGGATGAGAGAAGAGTCTGGGAAGGAGAAGGATGAGAGAAGAGTCTGGGAAGGAGAAGGATGAGAGAAGAGTCTGGTAAGAGGAGGAGGAGAGAAGAGTCTGGGAACGAGGAGGAGGAGGAGGAGTCTGGTAAGAGGAGGAGGAGAGAAGAGTCTGGGAAGAGGAGGAGGAGGAGTCTGGGAAGAGGAGGAGTCTGGGAAGAGGAGGATGAACATTACATCATGTGAGGAGGATGGTGAGGAAATGAAAGTGAACATCTGGCACACG
>NW_024404870.1:0-18924 GCF_905171775.1 Rana temporaria
TTTTTTTTTAATTGTCGCTCTATTTTTGTTTATAGCGCAATATATAAAAACCGCAGAGGTGATCAAATACCACCAAAAGAAATCTCTATTTGTTGGGGGGGGAAAAAGGACATCAATTTAGTTTTGGGAGCCACGTCGCACGGCCGCGCAATTGTCAGTTAAAGCGACGCAGTGCCGAATCGCGAAAAGTGGCCCGGTCATTGCAAAATGGTCCGGGGCTGAAGTGGTTAACCACTTCCTGCCCGATCAATACCAGATTGACGTCCGGGAAGTGGTTCTGAAATCCTGACTGGACGTCTATTGACGTCCTGCAGGATTTCATGCGATCGTGATGCAGGGTGTCAGTCTGACACCCCGCATCTCCGATCTCGGTAAAGAGCTTCTGGCAGAGGCTCTTTCCAACGTGATCAGCTGTGTCCAATCACGGCTGATCACGACGTAAACAGGAAGAGCCGTTGATGGCGCTTCCTCACTCGCGTCTGACAGACGCGAGTAGAGGAGAGCCTATCGGCGGCTCTCCTGACAGGGGGGGTTTGCGCTGATTATCAGCGCAGCCCCCCCCCTCGGATTGTCACACTGGACCACCAGGGAAGCCCACCAGGGAAGGGCAAAAAAAAAAAAGGGGCAAAAAAAAAAAAAAAGTCAGTAAAAAAAAAGCCAATCAGTGCCCACAAATGGGTACTGACTGGCAACATGGATCCATCAGTGCCCATCCATGCCCAGTGCCCGCCCATCAGTGCTGCCCATGAGTGCCCATCAGTGCTGCATACCAGTGCCGCCAATCAGTGCCACCTCATTCGTGCCCATCAGTACTACCTCATCGATGTCCATCAGTGCCACCATATCAGTGCCCGTAATTGAAAAAGAAAACATACTTATTTACAAAAAAAAAATAACAGAAAAAAATAAAAACTTAATTTTTTTTCAAAATTCTCAGTCTTTTTTTAGTTGTTGCGCAAAAAAGATCAAATGCCACCAAAAGAAAGCTCTATTTGTGGGGAAAAAGGACGACAATTTTGTTTGGGTACAGTGTAGCATGACCGCGCAATTGCCATTCGAAATGCGACAGCGCTGAAAGCTGAAAATTGCCTTGGGCGGGAAGGTGCGTAAGTGCCTGGTATGGAAGTGGTTAAGGACCGCCGCACGACGATATACGTCAGCAGCGCAGCGCGGCTGGGCAAAAGCATGTACATGTACGTCGCCTTTAAGAGCCCAGCTGTGGGTTGACCACCCAAATGGTCCGGGGGTTAAGCTGGGTATACAGTAGTAGTAAAAAAAAACTAAAAATAAAACATTGTACAAAGATTCTCAGTACTCTCAACGGCTTGACGAATGTCATTTGAAAATCGTTACCGTATTTATCGGCGTATACCGCGCACTTTTTTGCCCTGAAAATTTTTATCGCGCACCCACGATTTTGCCCTGATTTTCAGGGCAAAAAAGTGCGCGGTATACGCCGATAAATACGGTAACGATTTTCAAATGACATTCGTCAAGCCGTTGAGAGTACTGAGAATCTTTGTACAATGTTTTATTTTTAGTTTTTTTTACTACTACTGTATACCCAGCTTAACCCCCGGACCATTTGCCGATCCCCGCTTTCCCCGCGCCGAGTTTGAATACTGCGCCGGCATATACCGAGCGCAGTACACTCGTGTATAGTCGGGCAGGCTCGGCTCCTCTCGCGCTCACGTCCTGGACGTACAGGACGTGAGCGCGAGAGTAGCCAAGCCTGCCCGACTATACACGAGTGTACTGCGCTCGGTATATGCCGGCGCAGTATTCAAACTCTCAGCACGGGGAGGACGCCACAGAAGGACGCCGGACCCGACAAAGAGGACACCCGAAGCCGCAGACGGACCCGACAAGGCCGCAGATGGACGCCGCGCAAGACACCAAAACTGTAAGTACTAAAATCTTTTTTTTTTTTTTTTTTACAGGAATGTCGGGTCCACTTTAGGGGTGCGCGCTATACGTTGATAAATACGGTATATATTTCATTTGCTTTTAACATTTACATTTTTGGCCTAATGGACTTTACCAAAGAAAAAAAAAACACATCCACTCCTAGACATTTGTTCGTTGGCCACAGTCCTCTGGCTGTGGCCAAAAACCAACGTCCCTTTGACCCCCACCAACTATTAGAAGATCGAATGTTCTTAAAAACAAAACATTTTAAATGAAAATGAAAATCTACTAGTGCATACCCAGCTGGTGTTTACACTTGTTAATAGAGGAGGGGGTTGAGCTGTATTTTTTACTGCCCCTCCCCCACCTTGAGATGCAAAGGTAAGACAGATGGCATTTGTGTCGCTTTTCACTGAGTGGCTTTTAAGTCACAGGGGTTTAATGAGACCGAGGAGCCTCCTCACCACTTGTAAAATTTCCTTTTTGTAAAGTGATCCACCATGGATCACTCTTCATGGGGCAACACTAATGTAAATGAGCTCTTTGTGTAACTTTTGGTTTGCATTGAAAACAAAAGCCCCCCCCCCCCCGTCAGTCATTTGTATAGATTGCAAGTTAATCAGAAAACTTCATTGTGGGTTCCATTATTCTGCTGATTGTATTGGAACTCTCCCACTTCCCCCCACTTCCTACAGCTGTACGCTGAGTGCTATGGTCACATGACCAGGCCGGGGAAACTTGCCGCTTCAGCAGGAAATTCGATTTTTTTTTTTTTGGAAAACATGTAATTCTACATTGGGCAGAATACTTGCCTGGCAGGAAGCCACTTGAGAATTTTTGGCCAGTGTAAAAAAAAAAATATATATATATATATGTGTGTGTATATATATATATATATATATATATATATATATACACATACACATACACATACACATACACACACAGAAATTCCTGTGGAAAAAAGATTTTTGTACTTACAGTTTTGGTGTCTTGCGCGGCGTCCATCGGCGGCCTCGTCGGGTCCGTCTGCGGCTTCGGGTGTCCTCTTCGTCGGGTCCGGCGTCCGTCTGCGGCTTCGGGTGTCCTCTTTGTCGGGTCCGGCGTCCTTCTGCAGCGTCCTCCCCGCTCGTTTCCTGCGCCGAGTTTGAATACTGCGCCGGCATATACCGAGCGCAGTACACTCGTGTATAGTCGGGCAGGCTCGGCTACTGTCGCGCTCACGTCCAGGACGTGAGCGCGGGAGGAGCCGAGACTGCCGAAGTGCGCGTTATACGCCGATAAATACGGTACACACATTTTTCTAAATATTTTCTTCTATCTTTTCATGTGACAACACTGAAGAAATGACACTTTGTATCTACAATGTTGTGTAGTGAGTGTACAGCTTGTATAACAGTGTCAATTTGCTGTCCCCTCAAAATAACTCAACACACAGCCATTAATGCCCAAACCGCTGGCAACAAAATTGAGTACACCCCTAAGTGAAAATGTCCAAATTGGGCCCAGAGTGTCAATATTTTGTGTGGCCGCCATTAATTTCCAGCACTGCCTTAACCCTCTTGGGCATGGAGGTCACCAGAGCTTCACAGGTTGCCACTGGAGTCTCTTCCCCTCCCCCATGATGACATCACAGAGCTGGTGAATGTTAGAGACCTTGCGCTCCTCCACCTTCTGTTTGGGGATGTTCCGCAGATGCTCAATAAGGTTTAGGTCTGGAGACATGCTTGGCCAGTTCATCACCTTTACCCTCAGCTTCTTTAGCAAGGCAGTGGTGGTCTTGGAGGTGTGTTTGGGGTTGTTATCATGTTGGAATACTCCCCTGCGGCCCAGTCTCTGAAGGGAGGGGATCATGTTTAGCTGCAGTATGTCACAGTACATGTTGGCATTCATGGTTCCCTCAATGATCTGTAGCTCCCCAGTGCCGGCAGCACTCATGCAGCCCCCAGACCATGACACTCCCACCACGCTTGACTGTAGACAAGACACACTTGTCTTTGTCCTCCTCTCCTGGTTGCCGCAACACACGCCTGATACCAAATACGTTTATCTTGATCTCATCAGGAATAGTGTCCCATCATTGGTGTCAGTGGGAGGAATAGTGTCCCATCATTGGTGTCAGTGGAAGGAATAGTGTCCCATGATTGGTGTCAGTGGAAGGAATAGTGTCCAATCATTGGTATCAGTGGGAGGAATAGTGTCCAATCATTGGTATCAGTGGAAGGAATAGTGTCCCATCATTGGTGTCAGTGGGAGGAATAGTGTCCCATCATTGGTGTCAGTGGGAGGAATAGTGTCCCATCATTGGTGTCAGTGGGAGGAATAGTGTCCCATCATTGGTGTCAGTGGGAGGAATAGTGTCCCATCATTGGTGTCAGTGGGAGGAATAGTATCCCATCATTGGTGTCAGTGGGAGGAATAGTGTCCCATCATTGGTGTCAGTGGGAAGAATAGTGTCCCATCATTGGTATCAGTGGGAGGAATAGTGTCCCATCATTGGTATCAGTGGGAGGAATAGTGTCCCATAATTGGTATCAGTGTGAGGAATAGTGTCCCATCATTGTTATAAGTGGGAGGAATAGTGTCCCATCATTGTTATAAGTGGGAGGAATAGTGTCCCATCATTGGTGTCAGTGGGAGGAATAGTGTCCCATCATTGGTGTCAGTGGTAGGCTGTGGGGCCTGTTTATAGGGGGTGCAGGGGCCAAAAAAAAAGTACACACAAAAAAAAGGTGGCCCTTTAGGTGTGTACTGGGGGCCGGACACACAGCTGACGCCTGTGGGGTTTGATTAGCGCGGCCCGCAGGATGTGGGCGGTGTCTTCCGCTGAGCCGCAGTGTCACTTTTGGTTCCCTCCTGGATGGAACGCAAGGCCTGATCGGCGCCTCCTCTCCAAATCTCGGCCAGACCGGCAAGCACCGGCGGTGGCATGATTGATTCACTTGCGGCTGCGATATGGGATGGGAAGATGTGGTGGGTTTCGCCCACAGTGGACTTCAAACTTATGAGAAACCCCTCATAATGGGCACAGTGGGTGTCCAGACCCGGGAACTCAGCATAGGGATGGTGGGAACCCCTCATGGGCACAGCGGATGTCCAGACCTGGGAACTAAGCGCAGGGATGGTGGGAACCCCTCATAATGGGCACAGTGGGTGTCCAGACCCGGGAACTAAGCACAGGGATGGTGGGAACCCCTCATAATGGGCACAGAGGGTGTCCAGACCCGGGATCTAAGCACAGGGATGGTGGGAACCCCTCATAATGGGCAAAGTGGGTGTCCAGACCCGGGAAATCAGCACAGGGATGGTGGGAACCCCTCATGGGCACAGCAGATGTCCTGACCTGGGAACTAAGCACATGGATGGTGGGAACCCCTTAATGGGCACAGTGGGTGTCCAGAACTGGAAACTCAGCACAGGGATGGTGGGAACCCCTCATGGGCACAGCGGATGTTCAGACCTGGGAACTAAGCACAGGGATGGTGGGAACCTCTCAATGGGCACAGTGGGTGTCCAGACCTGGGATCTAAGCACAGGGATGGTGGGAACCCCTCATAATGGGCACAGTGGGTGTCCAGACCCGGGATCTCAGCACAGGGATGGTGGGAACCCCTCATAATGGGCACAGAGGGTGTCCAGACCCGGGATCTCAGCACAGGGATGGTGGAAACCCCTCAATGGGCACAGCGGGTGTCCAGACCCGGGAACTCAGCACACGGATGGTGGGAACCCCTCATGGGCACAGCGGATGTTCAGACCTGGGAACTCAGCACACGGATGGTGGGAACCCCTCATGGGCACAGCGGGTGTCCAGACCCGGGAACTCAGCACACGGATGGTGGGAACCCCTCATAATGGACACAGTGGGTGTCCAGACCCAGAAACTAAGCACAGGGATGGTGGGAACCCCTCATAATGGGCACAGAGGGTGTCTAGACCCGGGAACTCAGCACAGGGATGGTGAGAACCCCTCATATATTGATCACAGATATCTATGGGGACCTTTATTATATATTGATCACAGATCTATGGACTCCTTTATTATATATTGATCACAGATCTATGGACACCTTTATTATATATTGATCACAAATATATGGACTCCTTTATTATATATTGATCACAGATCTATGGAGACCTTTATTATATGTTGATCACAGATATCTGGGGACCTTTATTATATATTGATCACAGATCTATGGAGACCTTTATTATATATTGATCACAGATCTATGGAGACCTGTATTATATATTGATCACAGATCTATGGAGACCTTTATTATATGTTGATCACAGATCTATGGAGACCTTTATTATATATTGATCACAGATCTATGGGGACCTTTATTATATATTGATCACAGATCTATGGAGACCTTTATTATATAGTGATCACAGAACTCTATAGACTCCTTTTATTTCTCTGACAGGTTGTAAACAAGTGTCCCCTCAGAGCCATGACAGCCCTTAGCCCCGCCCCCTCCCCCCTTCGTAGCTCGGTCACGTGACACGGGCAGCCGAGCGTAGCGGGTCTTCTCCGGATCACGTGACCTCTATCAGTGGCGGTCATGTGACACGGGAGCACGCCCCCCTCAGCCCGTCCAGTGTTGTCTCCTCTCCGCAGTGACCGGCCTGTGAGGAGGTGATAGCCGGTCGGTGGGTCCTCCCCTGTGTGGGGGGCGGGGAGGAGGTTCCCCTGACTCAGCTCATTGTGTGTGTCGGGAGATCGGAGGGCAGACATGACGGTGAAGTTTGAGCGCGCGCTGTCCGATCTCTACCTGGAGACATTACTGCAGAGCAAGCCGCCTCCTCCGGTGAGAGAGAGGGGGAGGGGAGGGTGGCCTTTGTCCCCTGAGTCAGGGAGAGGGTGAAGGTCTCCGGGGGGAGGGGTGTACCGGGTGAAGGTGTGTGGGGGAGGGGTGTACCGGGTGTATATCCTTCTCTCATTGTATATCTGACCTCCTCCTCCATGTCTTCTTCTCCCCAGCCTCTGTCGCCCTCCTCCGGGGCTCTCTCTGAGGAATGTCTCCCCACCAATGGATGTCCGGAGGAGAGGAGGAAGGCCCGCCTGGTCCAGTTCCAGAGGAGCACCGAGGAGCCCATGGTGAGTGACCGGGGGGCACCCCGGAGGATGTGAGGGGTGAAGGGGGCACCCCGGAGGATGTGAGGGGTGAAGGGGGCACCACAGAGGATGTGAAGGGGCCTGAAGGGTGGGGGGGCACCGCGGAGGATGTGAGGGGTGAAGGGGGCACCACGGAGGATGTGAAGGGGGTACCACAGAGGATGTGAGGGGGCCTGAAGGGTGGAGGGGCACCATGGAGGGATGTGAGGGGTCTGAAGGGTGGAGGGGCACCATGGAGGGATGTGAGTGGTCTGAAGGGTGGGAGGGCACCACGGAGGGGTGAAGGGGGCATCACGGAGGGATGTGAAGGGTTGTGGGGCACCATGGAGGATGTGAGGGGTCTGAAGGGTGGAGGGATGTGAGGGGTCTGAAGGGTGGAGGGGGCACCACGGAGGGATGTGAGGGGTGAAGGGGGCATCACGGAGGATGTGAGGGGTCTGAAGGGTGGAGGGGCACCACGGAGGGATGTGAGGGGTCTGAAGGGTGGAGGGGGCACCATGGAGGGATGTGAGGGTTCTAAAGGGTGTGGCATTTGAGGGGTCTGAAGGGTGGAGGGGCACCATGGAGGATGTGAGGGGCTCTCAAGGGTGGAAGGGCACCACGGAGAATGTGAGGGGCTCTCAAGGGTGCAGGGGCACCACGGAGGATGTGAGGGGCTATGAAGGGTGGTGGGGCCCTATGAAGGATGTGAGGAGCTCTGACGGGTGGAGGGGGCACCATGGAGAATGTGAAGAGCTCTGACGGGTGGAGGGGGCACCGTGGAGGAGGTGAGGGGACTGGAGGGTGGAGGGGCAAAATGGAGGGGTCTGAAGGGTGGCGAGGCACCATGGAGGGGTCTGATGGGTGGAGGGGCACCATGGAGGGATGTGAGGGGTCTGATGGGTGGAGGGGCACCATGGATTGATGTGAGGGGTCACATTTTACACACATGAATTACTTGTAGCTGTAGAAGGTCTGGAGGTTGCAGGCAGCCATGCCTGAAAATGTCTCTACAGTTCCCAATATATACAATGTAATGTTCTAAGATGGTAGATGGTGTGATACAGCGTTTACTTTTCAGAGTTCTATGGAACACGGGGGGTCCCCTCAGATACGTTCCCACTGACACCAGTGATGTGCTTAGAGCCCTGTAAGGAACGTTCTTCCCACTGATCACCAATGTAAGGAACATTCTTCCCACTGATCACCAATGTAAGGAACGTTCTTCCCACTGATCACCAATGTAAGGGGCATTCTTCTCACTGATCACCAATGTAAGGGACATTCTTCTCACTGATCACCAATGTAAGGGACATTCTTCTCACTGATCACCAATGTAAGGGACATTCTTCTCACTGATCACCAATGTAAGGGACATTCTTCTCACTGATCACCAATGTAAGGAACATTCTTCCCACTGATCACCAATGTAAGGGGCATTCTTCCCACTGATCACCAATGTAAGGGGCATTCTTCCCACTGATCACCAATGTAAGGGGCATTCTTCCCACTGATCACCAATGTAAGGAACATTCTTCCCACTGATCACCAATGTAAGGAACACTCTTCCCACTGACCACCAATGTAAGGGGCATTCTTCCCACTGATCACCAATGTAAGGGGCATTCTTCCCACTGATCACCAATGTAAGGGACATTCTTCCCACCGATCACCAATGTAAGGGACATTCTTCCCACCGATCACCAATGTAAGGGACATTCTTCCCACCGACCACCAATGTAAGGAACATTCTTCCCACTGATCACCAATGTAAGGAGCATTCTTCCCACTGATCACCAATGTAAGGGACATTCTTCCTACTGATCACCAATGTAAGGAACATTCTTCCCACTGATCACCAATGTAAGGGACATTCTTCCTACTGATCACCAATGTAAGGAGCATTCTTCTCACTGATCACCAATGTAAGGAGCATTCTTCCCACTGATCACCAATGTAAGGAACATTCTTCCCACTGATCACCAATGTAAGGAACATTCTTCCCACTGATCACCAATGTAAGGAACATTCTTCCCACTGATCACCAATGTAAGGGACATTCTTCTCACTGATCACCATTGTAAGGGACATTCTTCTCACTGGCTCCCAATAGTGGCGATGCGCCCATAGTGGGCGCAGGAGCGCCGCCCCCTCTCTCTCTCTCTCCTGCACCGTCACTCAAACAGTCTACAATACATAGAGATTGGTGAGCACCGGCCATCTAAATAACGGCAGCTGGTTGGCTGTGTGGAAGTGTCTATCAGAGCCAGCGGCCTGTTGGCTCTAATCTGCTTCCAAATAGTTAACCAGGGGGCGCAGGGGGGGGGTGGTGCGTTCCTTGGTTAACACTGACACTCATCTCAGCCAATCGGGTTCACTGGATCTGGTTACCGGTAACCTGATTGGCTGAAGCGACATCGAGTGTGAGACTCGGGAGAAGACATCGAGGGGGGATGGCTGACCCGAGAAAGGTAAGTGCTGGGGGGGGGGGGGGCAGAAATCTGGTGTTTTTTGAGGGGGAAAACTGACAGCGTTTTGATGGGCACGGTGGTTGCGTTTTGATGGGGCACGGTGGCTGCGTTTTGATGGGGCACGGTGGCTGCGTTTTGATGGGGCACGGTGGCTGCGTTTTGATGGGGCACGGTGGCTGCGTTTTGATGGGGCACGGTGGCTGCGTTTTGATGGGGCACGGTGGCTGCGTTTTGATGGGGCACGGTGGCTGCGTTTTGATGGGGCACGGTGGCTGCGTTTTGATGGGGCACGGTGGCTGCGTTTTGATGAGGCACGGTGGTTGCGTTTTGATGGGGCACGGTGGTTGCGTTTTGATGGGCACGGTGGTTGCGTTTTTGATGGGGCACGGTGGTTGCGTTTTTGATGGGTCACGGTGGCTGCGTTTTGATGAGTCACGGTGGCTGCGTTTTGATGGGGCACGGTGGCTGCGTTTTGATGGGGCACGGTGGCTGCGTTTTGATGGGGCACGGTGGCTGCGTTTTGATGGGGCACGGTGGCTGCGTTTTGATGGGGCACGGTGGCTGTGTTTTGATGGGGCACGGTGGCTGTGTTTTGATGGGGCACGGTGGCTGTGTTTTGATGGGGCACGGTGGCTGTGTTTTGATGGGGCACGGTGGCTGTGTTTTGATGGGGCACGGTGGCTGTGTTTTGATGGGGCACGGTGGCTGTGTTTTGATGGGGCACGGTGGCTGTGTTTTGATGGGGCACGGTGGCTGTGTTTTGATGGGGCACGGTGGCTGTGTTTTGATGGGGCACGGTGGCTGTGTTTTGATGGGGCACGGTGGCTGTGTTTTGATGGGGCACGGTGGCTGCGTTTTGATGGGGCACGGTGGCTGCGTTTTGATGGGGCACGGTGGCTGCGTTTTGATGGGGCACGGTGGCTGCGGTTGGATGGGGCACGGTGGCTGCGGTTGGATGGGGCACGGTGGCTGCGTTGGATGGGGCACGGTGGCTGCGTTGGATGGGGCACGGTGGCTGCGTTGGATGGGGCACGGTGGCTGCGTTGGATGGGGCACGGTGGCTGCGTTGGATGGGGCACGGTGGCTGCGTTGGATGGGGCACGGTGGCTGCGTTGGATGGGGCACGGTGGCTGCGTTGGATGGGGCACGGTGGCTGCGTTGGATGGGGCACGGTGGCTGCGTTGGATGGGGCACGGTGGCTGCGTTGGATGGGGCACGGTGGCTGCGTTGGATGGGGCACGGTGGCTGCGTTGGATGGGGCACGGTGGCTGCGTTGGATGGGGCACGGTGGCTGCGTTGGATGGGGCACGGTGGCTGCGTTGGATGGGGCACGGTGGCTGCGTTGGATGGGGCACGGTGGCTGCGTTGGATGGGGCACGGTGGCTGCGTTTTGATGGGGCACGGTGGCTGCGTTTGATTTTTTTTTTTTTTTTGCGCCCCCCCAAACAATTTGAGCACCAGCCGCCACTGCTGGCCACCAGTGTAAGGAGGGCTTTCCTCCCTCTGGCCACCAACCAGGGTCGGGGCGTTTCTCCGGCCGGCCGCCATGCTAATGTTAGTAATCCTGGGCAGAAGTTCCCTGAGACTGGGAAGTTGTATTGAGGGTTCCTCCGTGTTACAGAGAGGCAGAGATTTGCTGCTGAGATGAACGCTAGTAAAGCCCATCATGTGACCTTTGCTATTTGTGGTCGGTCTCCGTGGAACAGGGACGCCGGGCGGTTTGTCTCTTCATAGTAGTTGTGACATTTCTGCTCCTTCTGGGGTGACGTGAGGATTTTGGCGCATAGACGGCCCGCTGTTGTGCAATAACAGAAAGTAAAGTGCTGACGTTGCTGATTAGTTGGTCTGCAGCCCAGATAGTGCCGCTCAGCAGTCTTATCTTTCCCCTCGTCAGCAGTCAGCATTCTCGTTCTTATTTTATGTTCATTCCGTGCCCTGTGCTCCTTCCTCAACCAAGAACCCTGAACCCTTCACACGGGTCTTTTTCCCAAAGCATCTTATGTGCCAAAGTCCTTACCACAGCCACGCAGACCCGTGTGGATGGAAGCCGATTGTCCTAACAAGAATGTTTGCTTTATAGGAGGTGCATTCAGCCCGGGAAGGGAGCACCCCCTGGTGGGATTTGACCCCAGAACCCCAATACTGGACAGTCAGTGCCAAAGCCATGCACCCTTTAGTGGGTCTTGACCCTGGAACCCTAAAACAACTCCAAAGGTGTTCGTTAGGGTTGAGGTCGAGGCTTTGGTGAGGTACAAACAGGCCGCTGTCTGACATTTTGAGGCCCTGTACAGCCTTCCTGACAGGGCAGTGCCCATACAGTATGCTGCCCCCTCCACCCCCATGCATCAATGGCACTGACTTTATCCACCTACACCCCAAGAATGAGGAAAAGTCCCTTCACTGCTCCCACTTCCTTGGCCCCTCTGACCTGACGGGGCCCAGGGAAATGTACTTTAAGCCCTGATAAGCAAGTAGGAGTGGGGGGGGGGGGGGGGGGTGTAGTAAAAGCCTTTTATCCAATTAGGCAGAAATGAACTATAAAGCTACCCTGAGCCCCCCGTGTTTAGCTAAGGAGGCCTGGGCCCAGTATTCTTTATGGATTCATGGTGTGCTAGCAATATATTGTTCTTTTCAAGGTTATGGCTGTCTACTGAAGCATGTCCATAGACACCCAACAAGTCCTGCAGCATGTCTCTAGACTCTCAACAAGGCCTATGGCGAGTGTCCCCCCCCCCCCCCAGTCTGCCCACGAGGTCTATGGCGAGTGTCCCCCCCCAGTCTGCCCACGAGGTCTATGGCGAGTGCCCCCCCCCCCAGTCTGCCCACAAGGTCTGTGGCGAGTGTCTCCCCCCCCCCCCCCCCCAGTCTGCCCACGAGGTCTGTGGCGAGTGTCTCCCCCCCCCCCCCCCCCCAGTCTGCCCACGAGGTCTGTGGCGAGTGTCCCCCCCCCCCAGTCTGCCCACGAGGTCTGTGGCGAGTGTCCCCCCCCCCCCCCAGTCTGCCCACGAGGTCTGTGGCGAGTGTCCCCCCAGTCTGCCCACGAGGTCTATGGCGAGTGTCCCCCCCCCAGTCTGCCCACGAGGTCTATGGCGAGTGTCCCCCCCCCCCCCAGTCTGCCCACGAGGTCTATGGCGAGTGTCCCCCCCCCCCCAGTCTGCCCACGAGGTCTATGGCGAGTGTCCCCCCCCCCAGTCTGCCCACGAGGTCTATGGCGAGTGTCCCCCCCCCCCCGTCTACCCACGAGGTCTATGGCGAGTGTCCCCCCCCCCCCAGTCTGCCCACGAGGTCTATGGCGAGTGTCCCCCCCCCCCCCAGTCTGCCCACGAGGTCTATGGCGAGTGTCCCCCCCCCCCCCCCCCCATGTCTGCCCACGAGGTCTATGGCCAGTGTCCCCCCCCCAGTCTGCCCACGAGGTCTATGGCCAGTGTCCCCCCCCCCCCCCCCAGTCTGCCCACGAGGTCTATGGCCAGTGTCCCCCCCCCCCCCAGTCTGCCCACGAGGTCTATGGCCAGTCCCCTCCCCCAGTCTGCCCACGAGGTCTATGGCCAGTCCCCTCCCCCAGTCTGCCCACGAGGTCTATGGCCAGTCCCCTCCCCCAGTCTGCCCACGAGGTCTATGGCCAGTCCCCTCCCCCAGTCTGCCCACGAGGTCTATGGCCAGTCCCCTCCCCCAGTCTGCCCACGAGGTCTATGGCCAGTGTCCCCCCCCCCCCAGTCTGCCCACGAGGTCTATGGCCAGTGTTCCCCCCCCCCCCCCCAGTCTGCCCACGAGGTCTATGGCGAGTGTCCCCCCCCCCAGTCTGCCCACGAGGTCTATGGCGCGTGTCTCCATGCATGTCACCAAGCACCAAGTTTTGTAGCATTACATTCATTGAACATAATGAGCAGGGCCAGACTGTGGCCAGTGTGAGTGGAAAATATCCTGGTGTCAGGAGTGAAAAATTCCTCGGGCTCGGTGGTCAATGAACAAAAACAATTACACAGCACCTATGGTCTCTGTGGGAGGAATAGTGCCCCGTTGTTGGCCACCTGTGGGGAAAAATAGCGCCCCGTTGTTGGCCACCCGTGGGAAAAATAGCGCCCCGTTGGCCACCAATAGCGCCCCGTTGTTGGCCACCTGTGGGGAAAAATAGCGCCCAGTTGTTGGCCACCTGTGGGAAGAAACTAGCGCCCCCGTTGTTGGCCACCTGTGGGAAGACGCTAGCGCCCCCGTTGTTGGCCACCTGTGGGAAGAGGCTAGCGCCCCCGTTGTTGGCCACCTGTGGGAAGAGGCTAGCGCCCCCGTCGTTGGCCACCTGTGGGAAGACGCTAGCGCCCCCGTTGTTGGCCACCTGTGGGAAGACGCTAGCGCCCCCGTTGTTGGCCACCTGTGGGAAGACACTAGCGTCCCCTTTGTTGGCCACCTGTGGGAAGACACTAGCGCCTCGTTGTTGGCCATCTGTGGGAAGACACTAGCGTTGGCGTCTTAGGGAGAACTAGTTGCAAGGGCTGGATAAAGGAAAGGACCGCATCTGGTCCAAGAGCCGCAGTTTACAGTCCACGGTTATAGACCACAAGGGATGTGCAAACAGTTAATAATCAGCTCTGCCAACTTATTTTCTTGATCTGCTTACTCATTATGATCCCATTCACCAGACTTGGATTTAACGGCCATTAATAGAACCTAAAAGAAACGCTCACATCCCAACCTTCAAAAACACAGCGATTGTTATCAAGAAAAGAGAACCTGCCTACATAAGTACCTGAA
Organism: Rana temporaria; assembly: GCF_905171775.1. Taxonomy (NCBI): domain Eukaryota; kingdom Metazoa; phylum Chordata; class Amphibia; order Anura; family Ranidae; genus Rana; species Rana temporaria. The sequence goes on from NW_024404870.1 coordinate 14,227, forward strand.
TCCAAGCTGATTGTCACCACGGCCTGCTCCATCCCCCATCCACACTTGTGACTTTCGCAGAGTCTCCCACCACCGGCATTTTCAGGCTTCAGCATTTTTGTTCTAGTTAATGGAAAGTTAGTTACTAGGAGGAGAAAAGGCGAGAATCCGAGAAATCTGTTTTTTTTTTTTTTTCAGACGCTCTCATTGAAGTCTATAGTGGCCAAAAAAAAAAAAAAACCCTCTCCTCTATCCCGAAGAATAGAAACCATGAATAGACTCGCTGTCCCTTTAAATCCCACAAAAATGTGACCAATCTGCTTTGAACCTATAACCGTGTTGACACCACACAGCGAATATTTGCTTCAATAAAAATGGTGCCAAAAATTGTCACACAGTCTTGCAGTGGGTGAACCACAAGTCCCAGCAATCCAATAATACTCCCCATGCTCCTCCACCATGTGTGACCTTCAGTCTTTGTGTTCTGTACCCCCCCCCCCCCTGTATCAATAAAGACTTTTTCCATGTGAATGGCGTTGCCTGCGCACCGAGCGCTCCCCCCCCCTCCTGGGAATTTCCATCGGGCCTTGCATACCGGAGGTAAAGACCCCAAATCGTTAGAGGGCAATAGCGCGTCTGCGGGTGACCCCAAATATTCACCAGGTTACACCACAGCACTTGCCTTCAGCTCTTTAGGTCTTCTTCCTCGCGTATGAATGGGTAGCATGGGATGCCAAGTCACATGACTCATGGCCTCAGCACAGCCCCCTAAATCTACAAAAAGAGGAATGGAGGAACCAATAGTGTGTCCAAGCCTAGGACGGGGGGGATTTGATTTAAATCTCTAGTAAAAAGGCTAAATTTAAATCATCTCACTATAAATCTTAATTTTTAAAGAGCAACTGTCATCACTGTCCTGCAGCAGCTCTCCCCGACCCGCTGTTGGCTTTCCTCCCCTTGACCCGCTGTTGGCTTTCCTCCCCTTGACCCGCTGTTGGCTTTCCTCCCCTTGACCCGCTGTTGGCTTTCCTCCCCTTGACCCGCTGTTGGCTTTCCTCCCCTTGACCCGCTGTTGGCTTTCCTCCCCTTGACCCGCTGTTGGCTTTCCTCCCCTTGACCCGCTGTTGGCTTTCCTCCCCTTGACCCGCTGTTGGCTTACCTCCCCTTGACCCGCTGTTGGCTTACCTCCCCTTGACCCGCTGTTGGCTTACCTCCCCTTGACCCGCTGTTGGCTTACCTCCCCTTGACCCGCTGTTGGCTTACCTCCCCTTGACCCGCTGTTGGCTTACCTCCCCTTGACCCGCTGTTGGCTTACCTCCCCTTGACCCGCTGTTGGCTTACCTCCCCTTGACCCGCTGTTGGCTTACCTCCCCTTGACCCGCTGTTGGCTCTCCTCCCCTTGACCCGCTGTTGGCTCTCCTCCCCTTGACCCGCTGTTGGCTCTCCTCCCCTTGACCCGCTGTTGGCTCTCCTCCCCTTGACCCGCTGTTGGCTCTCCTCCCCTTGACCCGCTGTTGGCTCTCCCCCCCCCCCCCCCCCCCCCCCCGTGAGCCACTGTTGCCTCGAGACTCCTCCACCCCCCCGTGAACCGCTATTGGCTCTTCTCTCCTCTGACCCCCTAGTGAGCCGCTGTTGGCTATTCTCTCCTCCACTCCCCCGGGAGCCGATGTTGGCTCTTCTCTCCTCAACCCCCCCCCCCCCCCCCCCCGTGAGTCACTGTTGGCTCTTCTCTCCTCCACAGCCCCCCCCCCCCCCCCCCCGTGAGCCGCTATTGGCTCTTCTCCCGCCCATTCATGCTGAATAAACTAAATTATTAATGTATCTTAAATGGAGAACTGTCTTTTAGACTCCAAAAGCATTTTATTTAAATACATTTGATAAACATAAATATTTAAATAAAAAATCGGATTTGTTTTATTTAAAATAAAAAAAATCATTGACTTTTATAAACCCTGCCTAGTACACACAAGCCGAATTCCAAGGCGACATCGGCCAGTTCAATAAACACTGGCCGTTATTCAGCCCCGTGTGTATGGCAGCCGCCTATCCGACCCGACGGAAGATGGCCACTTCCTATAAAGACAAATTTATAATACAAATATTAAACAATACACATAAAATGATAAAAGTCCCACAAATTGTGAACCAGCTTGATGAGAGTTCCCATGCTCACTTCATCCACATAGGTGCCTTTGTCAGAGTTCTCCACCACCATCCAAAATATTCACCTCACCAGTAGACCCGTATCCAGGGGGGACTGGGCCTGGCCGGGGCAATTGTCAATCGCTTACAAACTAGCGTGGCGTGACAAAGCATAGGCTCCACCCTACTAGTTTTGTCATAACTTGACGTCATCAGGCATCATGACGCTTCACAGTTGAAGTTAAAGGAAATTGTAGAATGTTTTGGCCAGCTTTATATTGGTGAATCTCCATCATCAAGTCTCCTGGGCACTTGTGTCTTTATAGAGGCCGGTCCTTTTTTTATTTGATAACAAACATTTTATTAAAAAAACAAATTAAAAATTGCCAGTTCTGAAAGAAAGTCCCTTTTGGGAGATTGGAAAACACTCTCTAATCTTTGGTCATTCTTATTTTCAGGGTATCACTCTCAAGTTGAATTCGCAGCAGAAATGCGTTGTTGCGCGGATCCTACATGGCGGCCTTATTCATCGACAAGGTGAGTTCATTTCAGTTGTTTCCTGTTCCCCCCCCCCCCCCCCGAATTGTAAAGCATGCAAAAGTTACATTCTCTTTAACCACTTCAATACTGGGCACTTTTACCCCCTTCCTGCCCAGGCCAATTGTCAGCTTTCAGCGCTGTCGCACTTTGAATGACAATTGTGCGGTCATGTAACACTGTACACATATATAAAAATGTTATTTATTTTCCCACACAAATAGAGATTTCTTTTTGTGGTATTTTATCACCACTGGGAGTTTTATGTTTTGCTAATGTTCGTCATGGGCACTGATTGGGGTCACTGATGGGCACTGATTGGGGTCACTGATGGGGGGGGTCACTGATGAAGCGGCACACATGTTCTGCTCTGATTGGTGTCACTGATGGGCTCTGATTGGTGTCACTGATGGGCTCTGATTGGTGTCACTGATGGGCTCTGATTGGTGTCACTGATGGGCTCTGATTGGTGTCACTGATGGGCTCTGATTGGTGTCACTGATGGGCACTGATTGATGGGCACTGATGAAGCGGCACACATGTTCTGCACTGATTGGTGTCACTGATGATGCGGCACACGTGTTCGGCACTGATGGGGGGGTCACTGATTACCTGTACAGGTCTCCCCTGCAAGGAGATGCCACTAATCGACTCTCCTTCGCCTCACACTCTGTGTGAGGCGAGGAGAGCCGATAAACAACACTTCATGTGACCAGCTGTGATTGGCTGTGTCCAATCACATAGGTAAAGAGTTGCGTCATTGGCTCTTTCCTGAGGATCGGGGTCACGCGTTGTCCTAGAAACACTCTCTCGTTCTCTCGTTCTCTCTCTCTCTCTCTCTCTCTCTCTCTCTCTCTCTCTCTCTCTCTCTCTCTCTCTCTCTCTCTCTCTCTCTCTCTCTCTCTCTCTCTCTCTCGTTCTCTCTCTCTCTCGTTCTCTCTCTCTCTCGTTCTCTCTCTCTCTCTCGTTCTCTCTCTCTCTCGTTCTCTCTCTCTCTCGTTCTCTCTCTCTCTCGTTCTCTCTCTCTCTCGTTCTCTCTCTCTCTCGTTCTCTCGTGTTCTCGTTCTCTCGTGTTCTCGTTCTCGTTCTCTCTCTCTCTCTCTCTCTCTCTCTCTCTCTCTCTCTCTCTCTCTCTCTCTCTCTCTCTCTCTCTTGTTCTCGTTCTCGTTCTCGTTCTCGTTCTCGTTCTCTCTCTCTCGTTCTCTCTCTCTCGTTCTCTCTCGTTCTCGTTCTCTCTCTCGTTCTCGTTCTCTCTCTCGTTCTCGTTCTCTCTCTCGTTCTCGTTCTCTCTCTCGTTCTCGTTCTCTCTCTCGTTCTCGTTCTCTCTCTCGTTCTCGTTCTCTCTCTCGTTCTCGTTCTCTCTCTCGTTCTCGTTCTCTCTCTCGTTCTCGTTCTCTCTCTCGTTCTCGTTCTCTCTCTCGTTCTCGTTCTCTCTCTCGTTCTCGTTCTCTCTCTCGTTCTCGTTCTCTCTCTCGTTCTCGTTCTCTCTCTCGTTCTCTCTCTCGTTCTCTCTCTCGTTCTCTCTCTCGTTCTCTCTCTCGTTCTCTCTCTCGTTCTCTCTCTCGTTCTCTCTCTCGTTCTCTCTCTCGTTCTCTCTCTCGTTCTCTCTCTCGTTCTCTCTCTCGTTCTCTCTCTCTCTCTCTCTCTCTCATAGGTAAAGAGTTGCGTCATTGGCTCTTTCCTGAGGATCGGGGTCACGCGTTGTCCTAGAAACTCTCTCTCGTTCTCTCTCTCTCGTTCTCTCTCTCTCGTTCTCTCTCTCTCGTTCTCTCTCTCTCGTTCTCTCTCTCTCTCTCTCGTTCTCTCTCTCTCTCGTTCTCTCTCTCTCTCGTTCTCTCTCTCTCTCGTTCTCTCTCTCTCTCGTTCTCTCTCTCTCTCTCGTTCTCTCTCTCTCTCGTTCTCTCTCTCTCTCGTTCTCTCTCTCTCTCGTTCTCTCTCTCTCTCGTTCTCTCTCTCTCTCGTTCTCTCTCTCGTTCTCTCGTTCTCTCTCTCGTTCTCTCGTTCTCTCTCTCGTTCTCTCGTTCTCTCTCTCGTTCTCTC
>NW_024404871.1:0-18885 GCF_905171775.1 Rana temporaria
AAGATTACGTGAACATACACAAAACATAAAAAATGGGTACCCCAAACACAGTTTGTCCCGCCACTATGAACGTTACCATAATAAAGATCCCTCCTCTTTAATGGTATGGGGCACTGAGAAATATAAACCACACTGGAGAGGGGACAATAAAGTGCAAAAAATCAGCCAGGCAGAATCCCGCTGGATACACGAATTATGCACTTTAATACCTCATGGACATAATGTGGAATTTGACTTAAATTGTTTTATATCCAATTATTAGAATTATATCTCCATCTCCATTTTTTATAGATCATTTTATCATTTTAACGATTTTAATGAAGTAGTTGACATATATTTCAGCATTACAGATTCCGATCCCCATTCTCCACATTTTTTAATATCTGATTTTAATTGGATTTTTGTATACACCAGGATATTATTTATCCTTTTAGTATATTAGATCATTGGTCCACAAGCATTAGTTCTCAGTAACTTCTATGCGTGGTTATTGTTCCTACCAACCAGGATTTGTTTAGACATGGTGTCCAACTAGTTCAGACATGATGCTTAATATATTATCTGGACAGATTGGTCAAACTCCTTGTTTTTCCTCCTTGGCTACAGATGCGAATTGTTTATTTCCAGCTCAATCAGAGGTTGTCTTTATCTTCTGCTTGTGTTGAATATATCTTGTAATACTATTTATTGACCACCAGGGTGAGCACTCTGAGCGTGTTTTCATTAGTATTCATTTTATTTAATATTAAATTTTAGTTTATCAACATTGTTAGAAGTCCTTGCACTTCACATCAGGAATTTGATTATTAAACTACTGTAACTTGTATGTATTAGGGCGCCGCCCGGCGCTATAAAAGTCACCTGTATGCCAGCCGCTCTCCATCCTATGAGTAAGCAACGTGAATCAGTTGCGATACGCGTGAGGACGTGGAGGAGCTGCTGGTGACGTCACCCGCTCGCGGCCGCAGAGCGGGAGACACAAAGATTTACACACGCCGACTTTGTACTACTAGAAATGTGAGTGTCTATTTGTTTTTTAATAAAATGCATTGATGTTACTACACCATGGAGGCTCCCCTTGCTTTATGTTCCCTCTGAGAGACTGCAACCATCCGTGACTGGGTCGTGGGATTGTGGAGCTGGATGAACAGCTGACTGCCTGTGAGACATCTATATAGGCTTAATTACAAGCCGCTCTGAGGTAAGGGGCTGGAACACTTAGTTTTGTTGGACACTTCTGGGAAGCCTGATGGTGGAAGTTCTAAGCTTGCATGCACATCCAGGATTGATCACTGAACGCTGTGGACTTTAAAGATTTGTGATTTGGAGCACTTATCTTTTTCACTGAACATTATTTATGATTGTTTTTTTCTTCATCTATATATGCACTGTGACACTTTACCATTATCACTGTGCTTTTATTTTTAACCTCTATTGGTGAATTTTAGAGACATTGTTATTAATGTAACATTATTCATTTCACTGGACATTTTTTCACAATTAGATTTATTTTCATGCTTAATTTTTGCATGTTGTTTTAAATACTTCGGATCACTTTGGAATTTGTTACACTATAATTATTGCACGCTGCACTTTATTGGACCATTGTTTTTTGGTGTTTTTGCATACTGGATTTGTTTTTTTCACTAATATTGATGTTCATTTGGTTACCCAAATATTTCACTTTTGATTGTATTGATGCAACATTGTGCATTGGCTTGGCACATTTTGTTCACTTATCATTTGTTATTATTTGCCACTATTAATACCCTCCACATTTTTTGTTGATGTTGGATGGTATTCCAGGATTCGCCAAGAGTGGGACACATTTATTCACATTCATTGGAGCATTTACCAAGAAACTTTCTCCATTATTTTATGGGTCGAGTGATGAGGATCACTTATTGTTTTTAAGTTTTTTCTAGTGTTTTTAGCGCCATTACACCTACCAATATTCATATCTGTCTTGAGTGTGAGAACACTTTTCGTCGTTGCTGCTATTTTATTTTAATTTTGGTTTTTTTTTTTATTTTATTTCAGTTTCCTTTTAGTTCAGAAATATTCTTTATTAGGTGGATTTGCGCATTGGTTCCCCCTCTCATTATATTTGCTTTTAGATCTACATTACCTGTGCAGCAAATCATGGAGGTTTTTAGTTTTCTTGAGGATAGAGAAATCAACCTAGAAAATATTTTTGAGAAACCTGAAGAGAATCCAATAGGAAATATTGAACATTCTTTTAGAAAAATGGGACATCTAATGGAGAAAAAGATCAATGCCTGGTGGGATATTGCTACCCACGAAAAGTATATTAAGGATAGATTGATCCCTAGGAGACTCAGGTGGGATGTACCCATCAATGATGGCCTAATAGATAAAGAAGCCACTGATGAGTGGTTCAAGTTTTTTAACGATAAAGGGCTTGAGCTACTAGGACTATTGATTAAAAGAAAACAGCGTAAAATCAGAGCAATAGATCGCACGCTACTTGAGATAAAAAATAATTTAAAGGGTAGCGAGGAAAAACCAGAGTTTATAGCCCTGTCAAAACAATTGCAGCGCGATATGGAACAAAAAGACAAGGAGACAGTAGCTAGGAAAAAAAGAAAATACCAAAGGGACATGAAAGACTATGAGGATGACCTAGTATTTAAATGGCAAAATAAATTGGATGAATCTGGGACTGTTTCAAATAGAAGCACACCCGAGCAGGATACAGGAGAGAATCCAAATAGTAGAAAAGAAATCAATCAGAAATTGAAAGCCGTGGAGTCAAATCAAGAGACCAACACCCCAAATCAGAAACCCCAAAAAAATGGGAATAATGGTTGGAAACCCTTTTGGAAGAAGAATGGGCAAAACCAAAATGCCCAAAATGCCCCAAGACCTTTCCAACATTTACCAAATAGGGGAAGATCACGGACACCTCCATGGAGAAACCAAATACATCAAGATGGTAATTATTATGGAAATCAGAGACGGGAAGGAAATTATCACCAATATGATGACAGAAGAGGGTATGATTATTCATATAATGTACCTGTGCATAACTATTATGACCAGCTCAGAAGGGAAGATGGGGGAGGAGGAAGAACTCCAAGACATTACGAAAATAGGAGATCACCTAATCGGCATTTCTCCTATGGGAGAGAAATTAGAAATGCATCCCCCCGGCGTTTTTTAGAGCAGAGACGCCAAGAATCCCCGAGGCGTCATCGAGAGAATGGGGTACAGAGATCCAGGAATTGGAGTCCAGAACCGAGACCGTGGGAAATGAGGAAAGGAGATCCCAGGAATCAGGATACCCAGAAGAATCGGGACAGAGAGGAGAAAACGAGGAGAACACCACAAAGAACACAGGAAAATCAATCTGGAAGGCACGGAAACCAAGGAGAGGATGCAGAGCGGGAAAGAAGAAGCAGAAGAAGATGAAACCAATAGGAGAAGGAATTATTAACATCAGCGGAGTAGAACTTACCAAAGAGGAAATTAAAGTACTGGATAAAGGCTTAAAATATGCTCCAAAGAAAAACTTTAATAAGTTCGATGCATATGTGGACATCAACAAATTTGCTAGGAACCTACATATCAAGAAGTACATGATGAACAAACCAGGAGATGGGATATCAAGAATAACTACTGAAGAAAATGACATTGTGTATAGTAATCTAAGAAATAAATCGGTGTTCAATCCACCTATTAGTAATGATGGACACATTGAAGCATTCAGGCGAATGGTACTGAAAGATTTACATGATCTTAAGATAAAGAAAATATCTGATCCAGGAGATTTTAAGAATGGGATACGCAAATTAGAAGAAAGGAAAGATGTGGTGGTCAGGCAAGCTGACAAGGGAGGGGCCATTGTCATTCAATCTAAGGTGGCCTACAAGAAGGAAATTGAGCGCCAACTTAATGACACCACTACTTACCTAAAACTTCCAGGAAACCCTATTGTACGTTATAAGGAAGATCTAGCAAACCTGGTCAAAAGGGGTACGAAAAAAGGACTTTTAAACAAAAAGGAAGCTAAATATCTACAACCAGTAGGATGTAAGATCCCAGTTCTATATACACTTCCCAAAATTCACAAATCTAGAGATGACCCACCTGGTAGGCCGATTGTGAATGGCATTAACTCCGTGGGTGCAAGAATCGGTGAATATATAGACTGGTTTTTGCAACCCCTAGTGAAGAAAACTGAATCGTACCTTAGGGATACAAAACATCTGATCCAGCTGCTTGATACTATCTCTGTTGACGGAAGTTCTATTTATATGGCTACAGCTGATGTTTCATCTCTGTATACCATCATCAACCATGAAGAAGCAATCCAAGCCACAAACTGGGCGCTAACTGGTCTTAGTGACCTAAAAAATACACAAAAGAACTTTATACTTAAGTGCTTGGAATATAGTCTTGATCACAATTATTTCTGGTACTGTGATGATTATTTTAAGCAAATCTGCGGGATAGCGATGGGAGCCAAGTATGCTCCCAGTGTGGCAAACCTCTATATGGCGGAGTGGGAAGCAGAAGTTTTATATAACAGAAAACCAGAACAACTACTTTTATATCGGCGTTTTATTGATGATATTTTAATTATTTGGTCAGGAGATAGGGAGAGCCTTTTAGATTTCGGCTTTTATTTGAACTCCAATGACAAAAATATCAAGTTAACCTGGGAGATTAGTGACGAGAAAATTAGCTTTCTGGACTTGGAAATAGCCAGAGAAGGGAATAAGCTAGTAACGAAAACGCATTTTAAAACTGTGGACCGAAATAGCTATTTACCCTTGGATAGCTGTCACCACACCCCCTGGTTGGAGAACATCCCCAAGGGGCAGTTTTTAAGATTAAGGAGAAACTGCACAAAGACTGAGGTATTTCTGGAACAAGCTAACTTTATTGGCAAAAGATTTGTTGAAAAGGGCTATAAAGAGGACTATATTGAGAAAAAAATTAAAGATGTCGCCGCCCTAGACAGAGTTACCCTTATCCAGGACTCTGTAAAGAATAATGCCTTTGCCGGAAAAGTACCACTGATAATGGACTATAGTGTCCAGCATAAGCAGCTTGAAGCAATTTGTAAAAAATATTGGCATATCGTGAAAGCCGATCGACATTTGTCATCAATTTTACCAGAAAAACCAATATTTACATACAGAAGGGCCCCCACTCTAAGAGACATGATAGCTAAGAATGTATTGGATCCACCGGAGAAAAAGAGCTTCTCATTTTTTAATGAGAAGGGATACTACCCCTGCAAGAGATGCTATACATGCAAACATACGAAAGAGAGTAAAAAGAAAAAGGAAGGTTTTAAATCCAGTGTCACAGGTAGAGAATACAAAATTAAAGATTTTATTTCCTGTGACACGGAAGGGGTAGTGTACCTCCTTGAATGTCCATGTAAAATACAATATGTTGGCAGAACTAAAAGAAATTTATGGAAAAGATTACGTGAACATACACAAAACATAAAAAATGGGTACCCCAAACACAGTTTGTCCCGCCACTATGAACGTTACCATAATAAAGATCCCTCCTCTTTAATGGTATGGGGCATTGAGAAATATAAACCACACTGGAGAGGGGACAATAAAGTGCAAAAAATCAGCCAGGCAGAATCCCGCTGGATACACGAATTATGCACTTTAATACCTCATGGACATAATGTGGAATTTGACTTAAATTGTTTTATATCCAATTATTAGAATTATATCTCCATCTCCATTTTTTATAGATCATTTTATCATTTTAACGATTTTAATGAAGTAGTTGACATATATTTCAGCATTACAGATTCCGATCCCCATTCTCCACATTTTTTAATATCTGATTTTAATTGGATTTTTGTATACACCAGTATATTATTTATCCTTTTAGTATATTAGATCATTGGTCCACAAGCATTAGTTCTCAGTAACTTCTATGCGTGGTTATTGTTCCTACCAACCAGGATTTGTTTAGAGATGGTGTCCAACTAGTTCAGACATGATGCTTAATATATTATCTGGACAGATTGGTCAAACTCCTTGTTTTTCCTCCTTGGCTACAGATGCGAATTGTTTATTTCCAGCTCAATCAGAGGTTGTCTTTATCTTCTGCTTGTGTTGAATATATCTTGTAATACTATTTATTGACCACCAGGGTGAGCACTCTGAGCGTGTTTTCATTAGTATTCATTTTATTTAATATTAAATTTTAGTTTATCAACATTGTTAGAAGTCCTTGCACTTCACATCAGGAATTTGATTATTAAACTACTGTAACTTGTATGTATTAGGGCGCCGCCCGGCGCTATAAAAGTCACCTGTATGCCAGCCGCTCTCCATCCTATGAGTAAGCAACGTGAATCAGTTGCGATACGCGTGAGGACGTGGAGGAGCTGCTGGTGACGTCACCCGCTCGCGGCCGCAGAGCGGGAGACACAAAGATTTACACACGCCGACTTTGTACTACTAGAAATGTGAGTGTCTATTTGTTTTTTAATAAAATGCATTGATGTTACTACACCATGGAGGCTCCCCTTGCTTTATGTTCCCTCTGAGAGACTGCAACCATCCGTGACTGGGTCGTGGGATTGTGGAGCTGGATGAACAGCTGACTGCCTGTGAGACATCTATATAGGCTTAATTACAAGCCGCTCTGAGGTAAGGGGCTGGAACACTTAGTTTTGTTGGACACTTCTGGGAAGCCTGATGGTGGAAGTTCTAAGCTTGCATGCACATCCAGGATTGATCACTGAACGCTGTGGACTTTAAAGATTTGTGATTTGGAGCACTTATCTTTTTCACTGAACATTATTTATGATTGTTTTTTTCTTCATCTATATATGCACTGTGACACTTTACCATTATCACTGTGCTTTTATTTTTAACCTCTATTGGTGAATTTTAGAGACATTGTTATTAATGTAACATTATTCATTTCACTGGACATTTTTTCACAATTAGATTTATTTTCATGCTTAATTTTTGCATGTTGTTTTAAATACTTCGGATCACTTTGGAATTTGTTACACTATAATTATTGCACGCTGCACTTTATTGGACCATTGTTTTTTGGTGTTTTTGCATACTGGATTTGTTTTTTTCACTAATATTGATGTTCATTTGGTTACCCAAATATTTCACTTTTGATTGTATTGATGCAACATTGTGCATTGGCTTGGCACATTTTGTTCACTTATCATTTGTTATTATTTGCCACTATTAATACCCTCCACATTTTTTGTTGATGTTGGATGGTATTCCAGGATTCGCCAAGAGTGGGACACATTTATTCACATTCATTGGAGCATTTACCAAGAAACTTTCTCCATTATTTTATGGGTCGAGTGATGAGGATCACTTATTGTTTTTAAGTTTTTTCTAGTGTTTTTAGCGCCATTACACCTACCAATATTCATATCTGTCTTGAGTGTGAGAACACTTTTCGTCGTGGCTGCTATTTTATTTTAATTTTGGTTTTTTTTTAATTTTATTTTAGTTTCCTTTTAGTTCAGAAATATTCTTTATTAGGTGGATTTGCGCATTGGTTCCCCCTCTCATTATATTTGCTTTTAGATCTACATTACCTGTGCAGCAAATCATGGAGGTTTTTAGTTTTCTTGAGGATAGAGAAATCAACCTAGAAAATATTTTTGAGAAACCTGAAGAGAATCCAATAGGAAATATTGAACATTCTTTTAGAAAAATGGGACATCTAATGGAGAAAAAGATCAATGCCTGGTGGGATATTGCTACCCACGAAAAGTATATTAAGGATAGATTGATCCCTAGGAGACTCAGGTGGGATGTACCCATCAATGATGGCCTAATAGATAAAGAAGCCACTGATGAGTGGTTCAAGTTTTTTAACGATAAAGGGCTTGAGCTACTAGGACTATTGATTAAAAGAAAACAGCGTAAAATCAGAGCAATAGATCGCACGCTACTTGAGATAAAAAATAATTTAAAGGGTAGCGAGGAAAAACCAGAGTTTATAGCCCTGTCAAAACAATTGCAGCGCGATATGGAACAAAAAGACAAGGAGACAGTAGCTAGGAAAAAAAGAAAATACCAAAGGGACATGAAAGACTATGAGGATGACCTAGTATTTAAATGGCAAAATAAATTGGATGAATCTGGGACTGTTTCAAATAGAAGCACACCCGAGCAGGATACAGGAGAGAATCCAAATAGTAGAAAAGAAATCAATCAGAAATTGAAAGCCGTGGAGTCAAATCAAGAGACCAACACCCCAAATCAGAAACCCCAAAAAAATGGGAATAATGGTTGGAAACCCTTTTGGAAGAAGAATGGGCAAAACCAAAATGCCCAAAATGCCCCAAGACCTTTCCAACATTTACCAAATAGGGGAAGATCACGGACACCTCCATGGAGAAACCAAATACATCAAGATGGTAATTATTATGGAAATCAGAGACGGGAAGGAAATTATCACCAATATGATGACAGAAGAGGGTATGATTATTCATATAATGTACCTGTGCATAACTATTATGACCAGCTCAGAAGGGAAGATGGGGGAGGAGGAAGAACTCCAAGACATTACGAAAATAGGAGATCACCTAATCGGCATTTCTCCTATGGGAGAGAAATTAGAAATGCATCCCCCCGGCGTTTTTTAGAGCAGAGACGCCAAGAATCCCCGAGGCGTCATCGAGAGAATGGGGTACAGAGATCCAGGAATTGGAGTCCAGAACCGAGACCGTGGGAAATGAGGAAAGGAGATCCCAGGAATCAGGATACCCAGAAGAATCGGGACAGAGAGGAGAAAACGAGGAGAACACCACAAAGAACACAGGAAAATCAATCTGGAAGGCACGGAAACCAAGGAGAGGATGCAGAGCGGGAAAGAAGAAGCAGAAGAAGATGAAACCAATAGGAGAAGGAATTATTAACATCAGCGGAGTAGAACTTACCAAAGAGGAAATTAAAGTACTGGATAAAGGCTTAAAATATGCTCCAAAGAAAAACTTTAATAAGTTCGATGCATATGTGGACATCAACAAATTTGCTAGGAACCTACATATCAAGAAGTACATGATGAACAAACCAGGAGATGGGATATCAAGAATAACTACTGAAGAAAATGACATTGTGTATAGTAATCTAAGAAATAAATCGGTGTTCAATCCACCTATTAGTAATGATGGACACATTGAAGCATTCAGGCGAATGGTACTGAAAGATTTACATGATCTTAAGATAAAGAAAATATCTGATCCAGGAGATTTTAAGAATGGGATACGCAAATTAGAAGAAAGGAAAGATGTGGTGGTCAGGCAAGCTGACAAGGGAGGGGCCATTGTCATTCAATCTAAGGTGGCCTACAAGAAGGAAATTGAGCGCCAACTTAATGACACCACTACTTACCTAAAACTTCCAGGAAACCCTATTGTACGTTATAAGGAAGATCTAGCAAACCTGGTCAAAAGGGGTACGAAAAAAGGACTTTTAAACAAAAAGGAAGCTAAATATCTACAACCAGTAGGATGTAAGATCCCAGTTCTATATACACTTCCCAAAATTCACAAATCTAGAGATGACCCACCTGGTAGGCCGATTGTGAATGGCATTAACTCCGTGGGTGCAAGAATCGGTGAATATATAGACTGGTTTTTGCAACCCCTAGTGAAGAAAACTGAATCGTACCTTAGGGATACAAAACATCTGATCCAGCTGCTTGATACTATCTCTGTTGACGGAAGTTCTATTTATATGGCTACAGCTGATGTTTCATCTCTGTATACCATCATCAACCATGAAGAAGCAATCCAAGCCACAAACTGGGCGCTAACTGGTCTTAGTGACCTAAAAAATACACAAAAGAACTTTATACTTAAGTGCTTGGAATATAGTCTTGATCACAATTATTTCTGGTACTGTGATGATTATTTTAAGCAAATCTGCGGGATAGCGATGGGAGCCAAGTATGCTCCCAGTGTGGCAAACCTCTATATGGCGGAGTGGGAAGCAGAAGTTTTATATAACAGAAAACCAGAACAACTACTTTTATATCGGCGTTTTATTGATGATATTTTAATTATTTGGTCAGGAGATAGGGAGAGCCTTTTAGATTTCGGCTTTTATTTGAACTCCAATGACAAAAATATCAAGTTAACCTGGGAGATTAGTGACGAGAAAATTAGCTTTCTGGACTTGGAAATAGCCAGAGAAGGGAATAAGCTAGTAACGAAAACGCATTTTAAAACTGTGGACCGAAATAGCTATTTACCCTTGGATAGCTGTCACCACACCCCCTGGTTGGAGAACATCCCCAAGGGGCAGTTTTTAAGATTAAGGAGAAACTGCACAAAGACTGAGGTATTTCTGGAACAAGCTAACTTTATTGGCAAAAGATTTGTTGAAAAGGGCTATAAAGAGGACTATATTGAGAAAAAAATTAAAGATGTCGCCGCCCTAGACAGAGTTACCCTTATCCAGGACTCTGTAAAGAATAATGCCTTTGCCGGAAAAGTACCACTGATAATGGACTATAGTGTCCAGCATAAGCAGCTTGAAGCAATTTGTAAAAAATATTGGCATATCGTGAAAGCCGATCGACATTTGTCATCAATTTTACCAGAAAAACCAATATTTACATACAGAAGGGCCCCCACTCTAAGAGACATGATAGCTAAGAATGTATTGGATCCACCGGAGAAAAAGAGCTTCTCATTTTTTAATGAGAAGGGATACTACCCCTGCAAGAGATGCTATACATGCAAACATACGAAAGAGAGTAAAAAGAAAAAGGAAGGTTTTAAATCCAGTGTCACAGGTAGAGAATACAAAATTAAAGATTTTATTTCCTGTGACACGGAAGGGGTAGTGTACCTCCTTGAATGTCCATGTAAAATACAATATGTTGGCAGAACTAAAAGAAATTTATGGAAAAGATTACGTGAACATACACAAAACATAAAAAATGGGTACCCCAAACACAGTTTGTCCCGCCACTATGAACGTTACCATAATAAAGATCCCTCCTCTTTAATGGTATGGGGCATTGAGAAATATAAACCACACTGGAGAGGGGACAATAAAGTGCAAAAAATCAGCCAGGCAGAATCCCGCTGGATACACGAATTATGCACTTTAATACCTCATGGACATAATGTGGAATTTGACTTAAATTGTTTTATATCCAATTATTAGAATTATATCTCCATCTCCATTTTTTATAGATCATTTTATCATTTTAACGATTTTAATGAAGTAGTTGACATATATTTCAGCATTACAGATTCCGATCCCCATTCTCCACATTTTTTAATATCTGATTTTAATTGGATTTTTGTATACACCAGTATATTATTTATCCTTTTAGTATATTAGATCATTGGTCCACAAGCATTAGTTCTCAGTAACTTCTATGCGTGGTTATTGTTCCTACCAACCAGGATTTGTTTAGAGATGGTGTCCAACTAGTTCAGACATGATGCTTAATATATTATCTGGACAGATTGGTCAAACTCCTTGTTTTTCCTCCTTGGCTACAGATGCGAATTGTTTATTTCCAGCTCAATCAGAGGTTGTCTTTATCTTCTGCTTGTGTTGAATATATCTTGTAATACTATTTATTGACCACCAGGGTGAGCACTCTGAGCGTGTTTTCATTAGTATTCATTTTATTTAATATTAAATTTTAGTTTATCAACATTGTTAGAAGTCCTTGCACTTCACATCAGGAATTTGATTATTAAACTACTGTAACTTGTATGTATTAGGGCGCCGCCCGGCGCTATAAAAGTCACCTGTATGCCAGCCGCTCTCCATCCTATGAGTAAGCAACGTGAATCAGTTGCGATACGCGTGAGGACGTGGAGGAGCTGCTGGTGACGTCACCCGCTCGCGGCCGCAGAGCGGGAGACACAAAGATTTACACACGCCGACTTTGTACTACTAGAAATGTGAGTGTCTATTTGTTTTTTAATAAAATGCATTGATGTTACTACACCATGGAGGCTCCCCTTGCTTTATGTTCCCTCTGAGAGACTGCAACCATCCGTGACTGGGTCGTGGGATTGTGGAGCTGGATGAACAGCTGACTGCCTGTGAGACATCTATATAGGCTTAATTACAAGCCGCTCTGAGGTAAGGGGCTGGAACACTTAGTTTTGTTGGACACTTCTGGGAAGCCTGATGGTGGAAGTTCTAAGCTTGCATGCACATCCAGGATTGATCACTGAACGCTGTGGACTTTAAAGATTTGTGATTTGGAGCACTTATCTTTTTCACTGAACATTATTTATGATTGTTTTTTTCTTCATCTATATATGCACTGTGACACTTTACCATTATCACTGTGCTTTTATTTTTAACCTCTATTGGTGAATTTTAGAGACATTGTTATTAATGTAACATTATTCATTTCACTGGACATTTTTTCACAATTAGATTTATTTTCATGCTTAATTTTTGCATGTTGTTTTAAATACTTCGGATCACTTTGGAATTTGTTACACTATAATTATTGCACGCTGCACTTTATTGGACCATTGTTTTTTGGTGTTTTTGCATACTGGATTTGTTTTTTTCACTAATATTGATGTTCATTTGGTTACCCAAATATTTCACTTTTGATTGTATTGATGCAACATTGTGCATTGGCTTGGCACATTTTGTTCACTTATCATTTGTTATTATTTGCCACTATTAATACCCTCCACATTTTTTGTTGATGTTGGATGGTATTCCAGGATTCGCCAAGAGTGGGACACATTTATTCACATTCATTGGAGCATTTACCAAGAAACTTTCTCCATTATTTTATGGGTCGAGTGATGAGGATCACTTATTGTTTTTAAGTTTTTTCTAGTGTTTTTAGCGCCATTACACCTACCAATATTCATATCTGTCTTGAGTGTGAGAACACTTTTCGTCGTGGCTGCTATTTTATTTTAATTTTGGTTTTTTTTAATTTTATTTTAGTTTCCTTTTAGTTCAGAAATATTCTTTATTAGGTGGATTTGCGCATTGGTTCCCCCTCTCATTATATTTGCTTTTAGATCTACATTACCTGTGCAGCAAATCATGGAGGTTTTTAGTTTTCTTGAGGATAGAGAAATCAACCTAGAAAATATTTTTGAGAAACCTGAAGAGAATCCAATAGGAAATATTGAACATTCTTTTAGAAAAATGGGACATCTAATGGAGAAAAAGATCAATGCCTGGTGGGATATTGCTACCCACGAAAAGTATATTAAGGATAGATTGATCCCTAGGAGACTCAGGTGGGATGTACCCATCAATGATGGCCTAATAGATAAAGAAGCCACTGATGAGTGGTTCAAGTTTTTTAACGATAAAGGGCTTGAGCTACTAGGACTATTGATTAAAAGAAAACAGCGTAAAATCAGAGCAATAGATCGCACGCTACTTGAGATAAAAAATAATTTAAAGGGTAGCGAGGAAAAACCAGAGTTTATAGCCCTGTCAAAACAATTGCAGCGCGATATGGAACAAAAAGACAAGGAGACAGTAGCTAGGAAAAAAAGAAAATACCAAAGGGACATGAAAGACTATGAGGATGACCTAGTATTTAAATGGCAAAATAAATTGGATGAATCTGGGACTGTTTCAAATAGAAGCACACCCGAGCAGGATACAGGAGAGAATCCAAATAGTAGAAAAGAAATCAATCAGAAATTGAAAGCCGTGGAGTCAAATCAAGAGACCAACACCCCAAATCAGAAACCCCAAAAAAATGGGAATAATGGTTGGAAACCCTTTTGGAAGAAGAATGGGCAAAACCAAAATGCCCAAAATGCCCCAAGACCTTTCCAACATTTACCAAATAGGGGAAGATCACGGACACCTCCATGGAGAAACCAAATACATCAAGATGGTAATTATTATGGAAATCAGAGACGGGAAGGAAATTATCACCAATATGATGACAGAAGAGGGTATGATTATTCATATAATGTACCTGTGCATAACTATTATGACCAGCTCAGAAGGGAAGATGGGGGAGGAGGAAGAACTCCAAGACATTACGAAAATAGGAGATCACCTAATCGGCATTTCTCCTATGGGAGAGAAATTAGAAATGCATCCCCCCGGCGTTTTTTAGAGCAGAGACGCCAAGAATCCCCGAGGCGTCATCGAGAGAATGGGGTACAGAGATCCAGGAATTGGAGTCCAGAACCGAGACCGTGGGAAATGAGGAAAGGAGATCCCAGGAATCAGGATACCCAGAAGAATCGGGACAGAGAGGAGAAAACGAGGAGAACACCACAAAGAACACAGGAAAATCAATCTGGAAGGCACGGAAACCAAGGAGAGGATGCAGAGCGGGAAAGAAGAAGCAGAAGAAGATGAAACCAATAGGAGAAGGAATTATTAACATCAGCGGAGTAGAACTTACCAAAGAGGAAATTAAAGTACTGGATAAAGGCTTAAAATATGCTCCAAAGAAAAACTTTAATAAGTTCGATGCATATGTGGACATCAACAAATTTGCTAGGAACCTACATATCAAGAAGTACATGATGAACAAACCAGGAGATGGGATATCAAGAATAACTACTGAAGAAAATGACATTGTGTATAGTAATCTAAGAAATAAATCGGTGTTCAATCCACCTATTAGTAATGATGGACACATTGAAGCATTCAGGCGAATGGTACTGAAAGATTTACATGATCTTAAGATAAAGAAAATATCTGATCCAGGAGATTTTAAGAATGGGATACGCAAATTAGAAGAAAGGAAAGATGTGGTGGTCAGGCAAGCTGACAAGGGAGGGGCCATTGTCATTCAATCTAAGGTGGCCTACAAGAAGGAAATTGAGCGCCAACTTAATGACCCCACTACTTACCTAAAACTTCCAGGAAACCCTATTGTACGTTATAAGGAAGATCTAGCAAACCTGGTCAAAAGGGGTACGAAAAAAGGACTTTTAAACAAAAAGGAAGCTAAATATCTACAACCAGTAGGATGTAAGATCCCAGTTCTATATACACTTCCCAAAATTCACAAATCTAGAGATGACCCACCTGGTAGGCCGATTGTGAATGGCATTAACTCCGTGGGTGCAAGAATCGGTGAATATATAGACTGGTTTTTGCAACCCCTAGTGAAGAAAACTGAATCGTACCTTAGGGATACAAAACATCTGATCCAGCTGCTTGATACTATCTCTGTTGACGGAAGTTCTATTTATATGGCTACAGCTGATGTTTCATCTCTGTATACCATCATCAACCATGAAGAAGCAATCCAAGCCACAAACTGGGCGCTAACTGGTCTTAGTGACCTAAAAAATACACAAAAGAACTTTATACTTAAGTGCTTGGAATATAGTCTTGATCACAATTATTTCTGGTACTGTGATGATTATTTTAAGCAAATCTGCGGGATAGCGATGGGAGCCAAGTATGCTCCCAGTGTGGCAAACCTCTATATGGCGGAGTGGGAAGCAGAAGTTTTATATAACAGAAAACCAGAACAACTACTTTTATATCGGCGTTTTATTGATGATATTTTAATTATTTGGTCAGGAGATAGGGAGAGCCTTTTAGATTTCGGCTTTTATTTGAACTCCAATGACAAAAATATCAAGTTAACCTGGGAGATTAGTGACGAGAAAATTAGCTTTCTGGACTTGGAAATAGCCAGAGAAGGGAATAAGCTAGTAACGAAAACGCATTTTAAAACTGTGGACCGAAATAGCTATTTACCCTTGGATAGCTGTCACCACACCCCCTGGTTGGAGAACATCCCCAAGGGGCAGTTTTTAAGATTAAGGAGAAACTGCACAAAGACTGAGGTATTTCTGGAACAAGCTAACTTTATTGGCAAAAGATTTGTTGAAAAGGGCTATAAAGAGGACTATATTGAGAAAAAAATTAAAGATGTCGCCGCCCTAGACAGAGTTACCCTTATCCAGGACTCTGTAAAGAATAATGCCTTTGCCGGAAAAGTACCACTGATAATGGACTATAGTGTCCAGCATAAGCAGCTTGAAGCAATTTGTAAAAAATATTGGCATATCGTGAAAGCCGATCGACATTTGTCATCAATTTTACCAGAAAAACCAATATTTACATACAGAAGGGCCCCCACTCTAAGAGACATGATAGCTAAGAATGTATTGGATCCACCGGAGAAAAAGAGCTTCTCATTTTTTAATGAGAAGGGATACTACCCCTGCAAGAGATGCTATACATGCAAACATACGAAAGAGAGTAAAAAGAAAAAGGAAGGTTTTAAATCCAGTGTCACAGGTAGAGAATACAAAATTAAAGATTTTATTTCCTGTGACACGGAAGGGGTAGTGTACCTCCTTGAATGTCCATGTAAAATACAATATGTTGGCAGAACTAAAAGAAATTTATGGAAAAGATTACGTGAACATACACAAAACATAAAAAATGGGTACCCCAAACACAGTTTGTCCCGCCACTATGAACGTTACCATAATAAAGATCCCTCCTCTTTAATGGTATGGGGCATTGAGAAATATAAACCACACTGGAGAGGGGACAATAAAGTGCAAAAAATCAGCCAGGCAGAATCCCGCTGGATACACGAATTATGCACTTTAATACCTCATGGACATAATGTGGAATTTGACTTAAATTGTTTTATATCCAATTATTAGAATTATATCTCCATCTCCATTTTTTATAGATCATTTTATCATTTTAACGATTTTAATGAAGTAGTTGACATATATTTCAGCATTACAGATTCCGATCCCCATTCTCCACATTTTTTAATATCTGATTTTAATTGGATTTTTGTATACACCAGTATATTATTTATCCTTTTAGTATATTAGATCATTGGTCCACAAGCATTAGTTCTCAGTAACTTCTATGCGTGGTTATTGTTCCTACCAACCAGGATTTGTTTAGAGATGGTGTCCAACTAGTTCAGACATGATGCTTAATATATTATCTGGACAGATTGGTCAAACTCCTTGTTTTTCCTCCTTGGCTACAGATGCGAATTGTTTATTTCCAGCTCAATCAGAGGTTGTCTTTATCTTCTGCTTGTGTTGAATATATCTTGTAATACTATTTATTGACCACCAGGGTGAGCACTCTGAGCGTGTTTTCATTAGTATTCATTTTATTTAATATTAAATTTTAGTTTATCAACATTGTTAGAAGTCCTTGCACTTCACATCAGGAATTTGATTATTAAACTACTGTAACTTGTATGTATTAGGGCGCCGCCCGGCGCTATAAAAGTCACCTGTATGCCAGCCGCTCTCCATCCTATGAGTAAGCAACGTGAATCAGTTGCGATACGCGTGAGGACGTGGAGGAGCTGCTGGTGACGTCACCCGCTCGCGGCCGCAGAGCGGGAGACACAAAGATTTACACACGCCGACTTTGTACTACTAGAAATGTGAGTGTCTATTTGTTTTTTAATAAAATGCATTGATGTTACTACACCATGGAGGCTCCCCTTGCTTTATGTTCCCTCTGAGAGACTGCAACCATCCGTGACTGGGTCGTGGGATTGTGGAGCTGGATGAACAGCTGACTGCCTGTGAGACATCTATATAGGCTTAATTACAAGCCGCTCTGAGGTAAGGGGCTGGAACACTTAGTTTTGTTGGACACTTCTGGGAAGCCTGATGGTGGAAGTTCTAAGCTTGCATGCACATCCAGGATTGATCACTGAACGCTGTGGACTTTAAAGATTTGTGATTTGGAGCACTTATCTTTTTCACTGAACATTATTTATGATTGTTTTTTTCTTCATCTATATATGCACTGTGACACTTTACCATTATCACTGTGCTTTTATTTTTAACCTCTATTGGTGAATTTTAGAGACATTGTTATTAATGTAACATTATTCATTTCACTGGACATTTTTTCACAATTAGATTTATTTTCATGCTTAATTTTTGCATGTTGTTTTAAATACTTCGGATCACTTTGGAATTTGTTACACTATAATTATTGCACGCTGCACTTTATTGGACCATTGTTTTTTGGTGTTTTTGCATACTGGATTTGTTTTTTTCACTAATATTGATGTTCATTTGGTTACCCAAATATTTCACTTTTGATTGTATTGATGCAACATTGTGCATTGGCTTGGCACATTTTGTTCACTTATCATTTGTTATTATTTGCCACTATTAATACCCTCCACATTTTTTGTTGATGTTGGATGGTATTCCAGGATTCGCCAAGAGTGGGACACATTTATTCACATTCATTGGAGCATTTACCAAGAAACTTTCTCCATTATTTTATGGGTCGAGTGATGAGGATCACTTATTGTTTTTAAGTTTTTTCTAGTGTTTTTAGCGCCATTACACCTACCAATATTCATATTTGTTGTATCCTGTAGTCTTGGAATGGATATACAGGTCATTCTCAAAAAATTAGCATATTGTGATAAAGTTCATTATTTTCTGTAATGTACTGATAAACATTAGACTTTCATATATTTTAGATTCATTACACACAACTGAAGTAGTTCAAGCCTTTTATTGTTTTAATATTGATGATTTTGGCATACAGCTCATGAAAACCCAAAATTCCTATCTCAAAAAATTAGCATATTTCATCCGACCAATAAAAGAAAAGTGTTTTTAATAAAAAAAAAGTCAACCTTCAAATAATTATGTTCAGTTATGCACTCAATACTTGGTTGGGAATCCTTTTGCAGAAATGACTGCTTCAATGTGGCGTGGCATGGAGGCAATCAGCCTGTGGCACTGCTGAGGTGTTATGGAGGCCCAGGATGCTTCGGTAGCAGCCTTTGCTCATCCAGAGTGTTGGGTCTTGCGTCTCTCAACTTTCTCTTCCCAATATCCCACAGATTCTCTATGGGGTTCAGGTCAGGAGAGTTGGCAGGCCAATTGAGCACAGTAATACCATGGTCAGTAAACCA
>NW_024404872.1:0-18726 GCF_905171775.1 Rana temporaria
ATGGTCTTTTTTTCACTTATATAATAAAAATTAAAAAACAGTAGTGATCAAGCACCAGCAAAAAAAAGTTCTATGTGTATGAAAAAATTATATAAATAAAATTAGCTGAAAAGGAGAAAAACATGAAGGGGGTCATGAAGGAGGTAAAACCTTTCCGGAGGTGGTTAAATCTTGTACATCACTTTTCGGTGGACTTGACAACTTGCTTAAGGGCCGGTTCCCACCAGAACACGGTATCAGAAATATGCATGCTGTGCACGCTTTCTGCAGCGCGTTCAAAGCGCAGTGGGTGTCCACATTCAGTTAATGACACCCCAAAACACAGGTCACAAACGCAGTGCATTTGCCCCCATTGGATCACATGGTACAGAAGCTCCATGCAATGCAGTTGCAGTGAGTTTCCAAAAGTAGTGCATGCACTACTTTAGGTGCAGCAAAAAAACGTGCAGCAAGTTCTTGTGCGATTCCCGGTGTGAACCAGCCATAAATCTATTGTTATTATCTGCTAGGACAGTTGTTATTATCTTCTAGGACAGTCGTTTGCTGCTATTTGTGTTTTCTTATTTGTTATAGCCCAAATTTTGTAAGAACATGATGAACATGAGTGAAAAAGACATATATTATGATACTGTAATAATATGATATAATATACCATAATATAATATAACATAACACAATATGTGTGTGCCAAAGTATAATCACACAAAATTCAAATTATTTCCTATTACAGTTTTACAGTTTTTGCAGTGCAGAAGGCTCTGAGTTCAAATTTCCATAATCCTTTTCTTATATCATTTAGAAAAAGAGTGGCAATTATTTTCATTTTTATTTCATTTCAATCAAAAGGAACACAGGTAATTTTAATCAAACATAGTAGGTTTCCCTTAGCATTGCAATTTATTTGCCATCAACTTACTACTATAGTCAGAAGTAAATTACAGTCATTTACAAGCTGCCATAGCTGTTGTCTGGCAGTTTTGTGAGCTAAATCTCATTTTGCTTTACATTCCAATGGTTTAAGTCAATTGAGTAAAATATTGTATTGTCAATTTAAGGATTTCTTTCTTCTCTAGTCTTTCATCTTCAGTTATCAATTTCAGGAAAATTGTACACATAACTATCACAAATAGCACAGCAATTTCAAGTTGAATGTATCTCACTTTTACTGTTTCACTAAGTGCTGGAAAACGCTGCTTAGCTTGCTAAAAAAATAAAAAGAACATTTAAAAATGCTAACAATGCATGATTTCTCTTTGAAGAAAAAAAACACGTCTATCAAATGAAATGTCCTTCATTCAGAAACAGCACACAACTATATAAAATATTAGGGTTAGCTCTTAAAACTTTTTTCTAGTCAGATCATATTTTTAGTCATCAGAAGCATGAAAGAAATCAATTAAGTTGTTAAAGTGATATAAAATGCAAAAAAATACATTTATTATATTGCAGCTCATCAATTCTTAAATGTGATGGTTGTGTTAGTTTTCTTTTTTAAGCTTTCTTTTTTAATTTATTTTTATCCAGTGATCTGGCCAGTAAGTCTGTTGTTTTTCAACAAAAAAAGGAAAATAAAACTGTTACTGTAACTGATTAAAAAATGTGAGCTGGGGTTTGCCATCAATTTGCTAGTGTATCAAAATCTGCTAGTCCATCTAACACTCTCCTCCCCCTAAACTGACAATGCTGCTATCCAAAGGTGCCCCATGTGTTCCTTCATCCAGGGAGGGGACATTCTATTACTGGAGGTGGTCAGATCACCAAGTAAAAGCAGAGGGGAAAAATATTGGTACTCATACTTTGTATATATCACTTTTGTACTTCATGGGAAGAAGGACATCCATTTGTAATTCAAAGATCACTGGGCACAGAATCCTGTAAGATAGATAACCCAACAAGGCCATTAAAAGAGGCAGTTGTGAAGAAAACATAAAACACAGGAGCAGCGTTCCTGTAGAGGGACTTACCTACACAACAATCGGGGACCCAGCGGCAGCCTGTTTGCCAATCTATAGTTTTACAAGATTCCCGACTCTACATACAGATTGATCTATGTGACAAGTAAACTGTATACAAATTATAACTGATTGGATACTTAGGACTTTGAAGTATTAAGGTCGAGGGATGTATTTCCCCTGTTTACATAATTTGATATTGGAGTTTTTTACTTGAGGTTATTGATCTTTAAAGTTTGATGTTGAGTATCACACACCTTAATAGCTTCCCACTCTGGATAGGTGGGTCACCTAGTTGGGAATTCCAGTACCCCATGTTATCCTCCACCTAATGGCAGACAGAGATCGTTTATAAATTTATCTTATATCCCAAACGATTGGAGGACCATGTTTCTCGCTTCTCTGCCCTTTCTGTGATGCCTGAGGTTATGTGTATTTAACAAATTTTCTGAGGTGTGTGGGGTTTGGTGTTGTGTTTGAGTGGTATGGTTGTTGTTTATGGGTGAGAGTGTATTCTGAAGGGATATATGGGGAGAGTGGGGGAGGGAGGATCAATGGGGTTTGGGATAGAGAATGGTGATTGATTGAGTGTGAGAGAATTGAGAGGAAGGTTGGGGAATTGGAGTGCTGTTTTTTTTCTGGATCAAAGTAGGGAGCAGGTTGTATGCTGGAGGTTGGGGGCACGGCTTTGCTTTCAATCAGGGCTGCAGATCGCTGATGACAAGTGGAAGATTAGGGGCCTTAGTCTTTCCCCACCCTTGATGGGTGGGTTACTATGCAGGGGAACCCCCGTTCCCCCTTATTTTACCTTAACCTCAGCCAAAGATTTATTATGAATTAACCTCTTGACCACCGCCCCATGTCAAAAAGACGTCCTCTTTTTAAAGATGGATATCTCGGTAACGGCAGCAGCTGCTGCCACAACCGAGATATCCATCTCTTCAGTGGGCGGTCCTGTACACGATAATGGCGGTCTCCGCGGCGTATTCGCCGCGAGATCGCCGTTATCGGTGGCGGGAGAGGGCCCCCCTCCCGCCGCTCTCCCGCGCCCTCCGCCGCTTACCGGAGCCGTCGGTAGCGGCGGAGGCGATCGGGTCCGTTTGGCAGCTGACCGGGGTTGCGAGTGAGGGAAAAATGTCCTTTACCCGTCCTCATAGCTCTGCTGGGTCGGAAGTGACGTCAAAACGTCAGTCCCGCCCAGCGTCTTAAAGAAACATTTTTTTTTTTCCATTTGAAAAAATGACAGTTTCCATTTTTTTTTTCTTTTTTTGCATTTAAGTCTAAATATAAGATCTGAGGTCTTTTTGACCCCAGATCTCATATTTAAGAGGACTTGTCATGCTTTTTTCTATTACAAGGGATGTTTACATTCCTTGTAATAGGAATAAAAGTGATCATTTTTTTATTTTTTTATTTCAGTGTAAAAAATTATTAACTAAATAAAAATAAATAAGAAAACCCAAAAAAAAATTTTAAAGCGCCCGTCCCGACGAGCTCGTGCACAGAAGCGTACGCATACGCGAGTAGCGCCCGCATATGAAAACTGTGTTCAAACCACACAAGTGAGGTATCGCCGTGATCGTTAGAGCGAGAGCAATAATTATAGACCTAGACCTCCTCTTTAACTCAAAAAATGCAACCTGTATAATTTTTTTAAACGTCGCCTATCAAGATTTTTAAGGGTAAAAGTTTGACGTCATGCTACGAGCGGGCGCAATTTTTAAGCGTGACATGTTGGGTATCATTTTACTCGACGTAACATTATCTTTCACAATATATAAAAAAATTGGGCAAAATTTATTGTTGTCTTATTTTTTAATATAAAAAAGTATTTTTTTTCCAAAAAAAGTGCGCTTGTAAGACCACTGCACAAATACGGTGTGACAAAAAGTATTGCAATGACTGCCATTTTATTCTCTAGGGTGTTAGACAAAATATATATATAATGTTTGGGGGTTTTAAGTAATTTTCTAGCAAAAAAAACTGTTTTAGTCTCGTAAACACCGAATCTGAAAAACAAGCCCGGTGGGAAAGAGGTTAATTGATAATATGGAAGACTGGCGGGCTATGCGCATCAATCTTGGTCCTGGAGTTGTGGTCAATTAAGGAAGGTGTTACTTAGTATGTGAGAACAAAGTGTGTCAGAGTAGATTGGAGAAATATGAGGAAAGAGATAAGATTGGCACTGTGTAAGTCTGATGAGGAGTGGATGGTGAACGATTAAGGGGGGAGGGTGGGGAGGTGAAATGTAGGGATAGGCACTATTTCTTAAATCAAACAGGGTGCAAGTTAAATGCTGGAAGGTGGAAAGAGCTATTCAGATTTTTCAATAACTATATATATTTAACCACTTACATACAGGGCACCTAAACACCTTTCTGCCCAAGCCAATTTTCAGCTTTCAGCGCTGTCGCTGTTTAAATGACAATTGCGCGGTCATGCTACACTGTACCCAAACACAACTTTTAATTATTTTGTTCCCACAAATAGAGCTTTCTTTTGGTGGTATTTGATCACCTCTGTGTTTTTAATTTTTTGCTAAACAAATAAAAAAATACTGAAAATTTACATATATACATAAATAGGGGGAAAGGAAAAACCTTCCCTTTTTGTTCTTTTTTTTTCCCCTTTCTTTTGTTGTGGTTTGGTTTCACATTCAAACATATATATTTGGCACGAGTTTGCACCAAGATGAGTTGGGGTGTGATTGTAATTGCGTTGGGGGAGGCGCACAAAGGAAGAGGAGGAAGGGGAGGGAAGCTAGTAAAAAGAGTGGGCCAGATTCAGATAGATTAGCGGATCTTTAGATCCGCGTAATCTATCTGTTTTTTGATCCGCCGGTCCAATTTTGTGAGGCTAGTGCATGATTCACCAAGCATTTACCTCGAAAATTGCACCGTCGGATCGTAACTCCCCCCGGCGGAATTCAAATTCTGCGGCTAGGGGGAGTGTACAATTTAAATCAGGCGCGTTCCCGCGCCGATTTAACTGCGCATGCGTCGCCGGCGAAATTTGCCAGTGCGCATGCTCCAAATGACGTCGCTAGGACATCAATGTTTTCGGCGGCTACGTCAATTGCGGCCATCCGTATTCCCGATCGACTTACGCAAACGACGTAAAAATTTGAATCTCGGCGCGGGAACGACGGCCATACTTAACATTAGCTACCCCTCATATAGCAGGGGTAACTATCCACCGGAAAAAGCCGAACGCAAACGACGTAAAAAAAAGCGACGGGCGGGCGTTCGGTCTTGAATCGGCGGTTCTCCTCATTTGCATATCCGACACGTAGAAAACTGCGACGACACCTAGCGGCCGGCGGTAGATTGCAGCCTAAGATCCGACTAGTGGAAGTCACTTACACCAGTCGGATCTAAGGGAGATCTATGCGGAACTGATTCTTATGAATCAGTCGCATAGATCCGACTGGCTGGACTCAGAGATACGATGGCGGATCAGGAGATCCGCCGCCGTATCCCCTTGATGAATCTGCCCCAGTGTTTTTTTTTTGTTTTTTTCTCTCTCTCCCCTTTCACCTGGGATAGAACAAGTCACTCTGGGACATGTATTGATAGAATAAATTTGATCTTGGTGTAACCCTTTTGAGTATAGACTTAGGGGCAGATCCACATAAGTATTACGCCGGTGTATCTCTTGATACGCCGCGTAATTTAAAATTTTGCGCGTCGTATCTTTGTTTTGTATCTTCAAAACAAGATACGACGGCATCTCGGCTAGATCCGACAGGCGTACGTCTTAGTACGCCGTCGGATCTAAGCTGCAATTTTTGGCGGCCGCTAGGTGGCGTTTCCGTCGAATTCCGCGTTGAGTATGCAAATTAGCTAGTTATGGCGATCCACGAACGTACGTCCGGCCGGCGCATTTTTTTACGTCGTTTGCGTTCAGCTTTTTCCGGCGTATAGTTAAAGCTACTGTTATGAGGCGTACTCAATGTTAAGTATGGCTGTCGTTCCCGCGTAGAAATTTGAAATTTTTACGTTGTTTGCGTAAGTCGTTCGCGAATAGGGATTTGCGTAGAATGACATCACCGTCGGAAGCATTGGCTTGTTCCGGGTTAATTTTGAGCATTCGCACTGGGATACCCCCACGGACGGCGCATGCGCAGTTAAAAAAAAATGTTGTTTACGTCGGGTCACGACGTATTTACATAAAACACACCGGCGGAATATTACATGAAGGTACGTGGATCTTCCCCTTACATTTTTTCTTCTATAACCATATTTTGCTTTGCTTATCATTAGAACTTCTGGGCTTGTTTGCTAGATTTGATCATACATATATACAGACATTTTCGCTGTTTAGTCTTTTTATTTATTTTGTATGTTGACTGGCGGAGATTGCCAGTCATGCTTAACTACATCCCCCCAGTAGGCCAACACTCATATAGCCTTGAGATCGTAGTGCTTCAAGCTAATTTGCTTCAGTGACCTTAAGGGAGCTTGTAGTATAGCGTCCACCACAAGTGGTCACATTTTATTAATTTGAAGTCTGTCCTCGGGGGGGTTATTCTCTTTATTTCTCTCTCTTCCTCTCTTTCCTTCTCCACTTTCTCCTCTCCCCTTTCACTCTCCCCTCTTTTCCTCTGGTGTCTGTGACTCAGGACAAGGGATGGATACTCTCTCCATAATATCCCTTACCGTTAAGGGACTAAACTATTATTTAATATCTACATAAGGCCGCTGTTGTATATTATTCGGAGCCATAATCTCAGCTTTCATTTTTATGCAGACGATACGCAGATTTATTTTAAGCTGCCTAAAAAGGAGGAAGTACAGGTGAATCTGGCATCCTGCCTGGAGGAGATACAGTCCTGGATGGGAGCCAATTATTTAAAGCTTAATGGCTCAAAAACGAAGTGTATTGTTATTAGCAATCAGAGCAAAACCAGTCTGATTGACTTTCCTTCTTGGCCGGTTTCGTTTATGCCATCCCCTACCCCGACTACCCAGGTTCGGGACTTGGGAATCATTTTGGATTCCAAATTGTCATTAAAGTCGCAGGTGAATCAGGTGGTGAGCTTATGCTATTACCAACTGAAACTTCTGCCTTCTACACTGCATTTTATTGACGAGGTAGACAAAGTCCACGTAATTAATGCTTTTATTGGTAGTCGGCTGGACTACTGTAATGCGCTATACATTGGGTGCCCAAAAACCCTTCTGCATAAGCTTCAGCTGATCCAAAATGCCGCAGCTAGGTTATTAACTGGTGTGGGTCGTCGGGACCATATTACACCGTCTCTGAAAGCCCTGGATTGGCTACCGGTTGCTGAACGGGTTTTGTTTAAAGTGGGTTGCATCGTCCACAAAGCTATCCATAAGATAGGCCCAGGGTATCTACAAGAAAAATGTACCTGTTATGTTCCCAACAGAGTGTTGAGATCTTCTAATCAGGCTAATTTGACTGTACCCCGGTTTAGAAGAACTAGATGTGGGGGGAGGACACTGGATGCGCAGGGATCAATATTCTGGAATTCTCTACCTCTATATATAAGATGTGAGAAGGATTTATTAAAATTTAGGACGTTTTTAAAAACTTTTTTATTCTCTCAAGTGTATGGCCCTAATTAGGGTAAGATATTAGTACTTCAGTTTTTAAATGTTTAGTATGTGGTTTTACATTATTATCGTACAGTAATAAGAGATTTTGTTTTGTATTTGTATATGTTGGTTCTATGAGCGCATGGAGGCCTTTGGGTAATGACTGCGCTCCCAATAAGCATTTTTATAAATAAATAAATAAACACTCCGGAAACTTGTTACTTTTTCAGGTTTTGAAATGATTTCGGGTTGGTATTGCATTCCTTCAGGAAACACATTTTAAGGAGAACAGTCTTCATCTGCTTTTTCCATTGGTCTACCATGCTACTAACCCCGTTACTAAGTTCAGGGGAGTGTCTATTTTGAACTCTAGTAAAGTCCCACAGATCTGTTCAGAATCTTTTGTGGACACTGGAGGTCAATACTTATTTCTTAAAGGTAATGTCAGAAGGTTTATAATAAAATATTAAAATAATATTTTATTTATGAAATTATGAAACTCTTTGGCCCCATACTCACGAGCAAACATGTCTGCTGAAACTGGCCCGCAGGCCAGTTTCAGCAGACATGTTTGGTCGTGTGTGGGCGCGAGCGGGCCGAATTCCAGCAAACATTTGCCCGCCGGGCCTTTTCCCAGCGGGCAAATATTCCTGGACTTGTTTTAAAACAGCCCGCTGGAATTCAGCCCGCTCGGACATGTACGGTCGTCAGTACAGACCTACCGTACATGTCCAGGCGCCCGCCGTCCCTCGCATGCGTCGAATGACTTCGACGCATGCGTGGAAGCATTTTAAAGGCGGGCCGCCCACGTCGCCGCGTCATTGTCGCGGCGACACCGCGTCATCGACGCGGCGACACCGCGGACACGCCCCGCGTATTGTTTACGCGCGGACTTCTGTACGATGGTGTGTACAACCATCGTACAGAAGCCCTCTGGCAGACATGTATGGTGAAAACGGTCCGACGGACCGCTTTCACCATACATGTTTGTCCGTGTGTACCCGGCCTTTGTTTTGGGAGATTAACATTTTTCCGCAATTACAACCAAGTAATTCAAGTTTGTTTATCCATGCTATTTTGAAGACAAGTGACACAAATGATATGCATAAAAATATATATTAACTAAAAATACAGTGTAAAATAATATCAGATATATTTTGTGATAATACAAAAAAAATATATATATTTTTAAATATCAAAGATAAATGATGATACAGATGATAATCACCTTTCTACGCAAGCTCTTATTACACAATGCCATAGTTCAATACTTGAATGATAACTTGATAAATTTAGACTTGGTAACTCTTCAGTGATTAGCTTTCTGTTGGCTTCACTGACTTATGTAAACAACTGGTGTTGATTTTAGCACGGTTATTCCTTCTCAAAACAAGCAGACCTTCTAACTTACACTTTAAAAATGCACAGACAAAATGTTATATTGTGCACAGTGCTTCATAATTTGATCAAGACTTAATCTTAAATTTAGAATGAATCTAGTTTTAAACACATATCATGACAAAGCCATTGTACAGACGTTGGTCTTAGCTTTTTAGAGACAGACAAAAATGAAATGGAATATAAGTATTTCATAGTTAAAAATAATACAACTCCAATTTGCTCTGCCATATATTTAAATGATTTTAGTAATGTATATGCAAAAACAATTCAATTACCAAAATGGTACACATGAAAAGGTGAAAGGTGAAACTCCTGCGCTGTCTGTGAATACAAAGGGGGGGAGGGAGAGTGAAAGGGGCACTGCTGCAAAACCTAGGAAGGTCTACCTTGATAGACAAAGTGATAATGGAACAAGTGAAAGATGTCTGCGCTGTGAAAACACACTATCAATAATAAATTGCAAATGTGTGAAAGGGGAGGGGAAGGGGGAAAGGGGGGGGAGGAACACAAGTGACAGTGAATACGTGGGTATGCCATGGTAATAACTATAGATAGCAAAAAATTGAACAATAACTCAGTAAATATAAAAGATACACATATGTAACTAAAAAAAAAAAAAAAAAGTCCAAGAAACGAAAGAAACCCCAGGTCTCCAAAAGTCTGGTAAGTCTGATGGTTGAAAAATGAGGACAGATATTCAACGAAGGGAGACCCCACAGCCAACTCTGGTGAAGAAAGGATAGACCGTCACCTTAAAAATCTCCACACACACCTCTGGTGGTCCCAGCAGCTCACCTTACATCAAGCAAAACGAGCCTGATAGGAAAACCCTTATGGTCTGGTCTTGATGGTATAGATTGCTCTCACATTCCAAGGCAGTACATGCAAATATAAGGAACATAGAACAGGATGGTGTAATATTGATAGAGCCGGGGGGGTCTTGCACATAACACACTCAGATGCACTCACATGGAATATAAAATATGAGGCTTATCTCCACGAGCAGCGAGCTCGTCAGTGTCCTGCTTCTCCTCTCTCACCAGTTTCCATGCATGTCAGGCAGTTTCCAAATATGTCAGGCTGGGATGTCAGGCTGGAAACACTATACAGCTCATGCAGCAGTGGAAAAATCAAAGCAATAGGGAAGCAAAACACATCGCATAATCCAGTAAAAACGATCAAATTTAATTTAAAACAGCACATAAAACTCACATTTAAGTCGGTATTAATGGCATAAATCCACGAGTAGCGAACTCGTACTACGTCCGTCGGATGCTAGGGGTTGTCCAGCGCTCCAATCCCGACGCGTATCGTCACACATGTGACTTCATCAGGGGATGAAAAGATTAATATAGAAAATTAATATTTTACGATGGACTATTAAACTTTGGTTTTGAGAAATTTCAGTATATGACTCCCAACAGACTTTTTCCAACCTCCTACATCTTTGTGCCTTTCAAGATCTCCCAGTCTCTCTCCAGATTCCCTTTAGATCTTGGCCTCCTAGCCTCTATCTAGCATCCTAGCATCCCCTCTCTGCTATGTGTAACCACTTTTATCCCACCCAAAATGTTGGTGTGTGTGTCACTACTACGTAATTGATGATGTAAGATGACAGGCTGTTCCCATGTTGCCATGACAACCAAGTCTGGTGGCCATCTTGGACTCTTTAATATTTTTCCCTCTATGGGCAGTGTTGTATTTAAATGTTATTTTCATTTATGTCAATTTATTAAAGACCCTTGACTTAGGCTTAGCAGAAAATCATTGTCTAAGGTTGACAATCATGTGCCAATTCCCTACAGACATTGTGGAGCCCTCTTGAAATATATGGGTTGAGAAAATCTCCCCACACAATTAACTTGTATTGTTAAATTCCTTGAAACTCAGATCATTCGAATTTAACCCTGTGTATTATTTCACAATTACAACTTCTAATACATTCCAACCTGTCATAGGATCTCATATTTGTAACCCTTATTATAATAATATATATGTATTAAAGGGTTTTATGAATATCCACACAATACATTATAAAAATATTATGAAAGAAAAACATTATTAAAATACATAAACCCACATATGTAAAGTTGTTCAATTAATTATGTATATAATTACTCTAATATAATATCATTACCACGTAACTTTGGTTAATATATTACTTGCATTTGAGTAATATTATAATACATTTCATTTGGTCGTATTTGAATAAGCCCCCTTCTCTCATTCATGCAATGACAATTTTATTCTGTGAGCTCATGTGAAATATGAGTCTCTTGCCATTTTCTTATCTTTAAAGGGTCACTAAAGGATTTTTTTTTTTAGTTAAATAGCTTTCTTTACCTTACTGCAGTCCTGGTCCTCATTGTTCGTTTTTGCTTTGAAGTAGCTGTAATCCTTCTCTGATCTCCACACTTCCTGCTTGTCTGGCTCCTTATGAAAAAACTCATGCAAACTTCTCACTGTGGTCCATGATCAAGAAGGTGTGATTACTGTGTGTCTAAAACTCCTCAGAACCAGATGCATTTTAAAAACAAACACTACACTGTGTTTGTTTGTTTTTGTTCTGTGTGTCTCTGTACTTCACAGAAACATGAAACTAGTTTAAAAACTAAACTAAACTGCAGGCACATTATATGATTGATTTTTATGTTATTTTAATCATTTTTAAAAGGAATCAGTTAACTAATATGTCTCTATACCCTGTAAACAGTCATTTCAGCAAAAAAAAAAATCCTTTATTGCTCCTTTAAGTGTGAAAGGCTCTAGGTTTATAACCTAGGATAATGCATGGAGCCTAAAATTCTCTTACAAAGAAAAACCTCTTCTTTAGAGAAAGTGAACTTAATTTAACCTTTTCAAAAAAATCTCCTTTACACAAGATGGCTTTGGGTTTGCTCATAGCATATATATGAAAAATATATAATATAAAGGCTTTTGACCCCAATAGTCCAGACAGTAAGATTGGGGAAGTTTGGGATAACCTTGGCCTCTTTCCACACCCCTCATGTACAACAGGATTTCTTTTTTAGAAATATACTGGATACATTTTTGGAATTTTTAGAGGACCAATTGATCATGTGATCGTCAGTTCTGCCTGGCCAGGTGACAATCGATGACAAATGACCCATTGATTTTAGGTGCTGACGGAGAAAGATTTACCTTGCCTAGACAAATAACACAGAAATGTGGGGGTTTCTATTTCTCCCTCTAAAACTTGCATTTAGACCCTCCTGTTCAGTCTGTAGTGGATGAGTACCTATTATCTTCAAGAAAGCCTGGTTTAATGTCTATTGCACAGCAGGAATTGTAATTACCAATTACACTAGAGGAAATACAGGCTGCAGTGAGCTCAGCAAAGATGGGTAAAGCTACTGGACCAGCCTCTATCAATTGGATTGTTAGCGAGCGGCACAACTTATACATTTTTTACATACTCTACCTGCTCCCGCCATTTTTGAGCACAACTTACTTCCATTTGAAGAATATTGCACCACTTTCCCATACCCTTTCGAAGATTTATGATCTGTTGGCTGCACCTCCAGAGAACTTCCAATTGCCATTTTTTTTTAAATGGGAGTTGGATTTGGATAGAACCTTCTCGGAGGAGCAGCTTACCAATATAATAAGATTTTTCTTCAATGTTACCGGATGCAGGTCTGCCTCCATAGATACTTACCAGGCACTTCTGATAGTTGCTGGTAATGCTGGAAGAAATGTGGGATGTTACTACACATTTTTTAGTCTTGCTTCAGAATCGAGTGCTACTGGAGAGGGGTCTGGAGGATCACTCAAAATCTCAGTGATTGGGGGGTCCCTGAAGACCCAACCTTCTTTCCATTGTATGACTCCAAAATACCTGTTAAGATGTAAAAAAAAAATCTATTCTGTGTCACCTTTTGAATGCTGCCAAAATTTGCATTCCCCTTAGCTGGAAGCAGACACAACCACCTTCAGTGGGACTGTGGCTCAGGAAGTTGGAGGAGTTGAATCGAATGGAAGATCTTGTCTGGACAGCCAGTCAGAATCGAGTGGTATACAGGAAAATATGGTCTTCATGGAACCTTTTAAATTAACTCCGAGGAGGGAAGGACTCCCATTGATGTGAGTTCCATAAGTTGAGGAAATTAATATTTTATACCCTTTA
This sequence comes from Rana temporaria, assembly GCF_905171775.1. Classification (NCBI taxonomy): domain Eukaryota; kingdom Metazoa; phylum Chordata; class Amphibia; order Anura; family Ranidae; genus Rana; species Rana temporaria. Next base: position 13,062 of record NW_024404872.1, read on the forward strand.
ATTGAGATAGCTCTTTGATATAAGCTTGCTCGTGTGGGTGGGAGAGAGGGGAGGAGAGGAATTCTTTGTTTTTCCCCCTAACGGGGAGGGGAGTCTTTTTTTTTTTCTCTCACTCTCTTCTTCGTCTACTTCTTTTGTTTTCTCTTTATTGTTTTTGGAAAACAAAGGGAGGGAGGAGATGTGATTAGCATCTCAGTTATGTATTTTTTTTATGGAAGGTGTCTTCCTCTTTTCTCCTTGTATAATAAAAAAGAATAATTATATATAAATATATAACAATACAAGTGATATAAAAAACATTAATTTATCATACTTTTGTAGCTTCAGTGAGAAACTTGGCATTCACTTTGATTTTTTTTTTTTATAATCAAATTTTATTATTATTAACAATATTCCATACAACATTATACATTCTTATGTTCCATTTGTTACTTACTAGACACAGTTTAACATTGCAGGGAAAATCTAAGATTGTCATATCAAAAAACCTAACATTTATTCTGCCCCCCCCCCCCCCCAAAAAAAAAGAAAGGAAAAAAAATAGGGAGAGAATAAGAAATTAGATATAATTCACCTCTCCTCCTCTGCCTCACCCCTCGTTAAGGTGGATTCTATCTACTGTGTGTTCTCCTACTATGTCCTTCTATAAAAAAAAGGAGAGCGGGAGAGAGAAAGAGAAAAAAAAAAGCCCACCATCCTACTCCTGGACCACTATTGGCCCTTGTGTCTGTTCTTTTTGTGAAAGAGAAAAAAAAAGAATTAATAAAAAAGATATAATAGTACTAGTTGGCCTTGTGCCTAGTGTTTAACTGTTAGTCTCCCGTGATTATGTGTATTGGCCTTCGTGGCCTTTCCCCCAGCTAATTTAACCCAGTGCAAATAATTAGAAAAACAAAAAGGAGAAATTTGCCCCTGTAAAATGAAGGGAGGGGTAATCCCATCACCTGCTTCCGTGTAATTTATTTATCCTTCCTCCCTCTCCCAAAACCTCACAAGAGGCCACTAGTGGCCATGGTGTTACTGTGTATCTATATATACTTTTATCTTATGATGAAGAGAATATCTTCAACTATGTTTACTTTCTAGTGGTCCTTCTGACCTACTTCCCACTTTAGGTGACATACTCATCTCCATAGTCCCCCCCCCCCCCCCCAAGTGATTCCAGTGTGGTGATAACCACGAAACAGCCAAAAAGAAAGCAAAAAAAAAAAAGGGGGAAAGAAAGAAAAACCCCTCTATCCTCATTCTACTTTAAATCCCTCCTCTTCTATATTCCACCTACTCCATTTCCCACCCCTTACCCCTCCCTACCCCCCCCCCCCCCGATTCACTGTGCCTATACTCGCTCCCTCTCTCCTAGTTCGGAGCGGGCATCCTACTCCACACTATCAGGGCTATATAAAAAAAAAAGGGAACGCCAAGAGAGATAGGTAAGGAGGAAAGAGAGAGAAAAAAAAACTAGGTAAGTCAACTCTGGTCAACGATCGTGTTCTAACTCTTTTTTCTTCCATAGTTAAAGCCATCTACGATTACCCTGGGGACCTCGCATATCTATTACGCCCCTTGTTTCCCCACTCCATTTCTCTTATCCTTAGCCCATTTCAGATGCACATTGTATCCAGCCTGCCCACGTTATCTCAAATTCCCCTTTTTTCTCCTTCACTCCTTGAATCCACAATTCGGCTTCCATTATCCGATTAACCTCCTTTTTCCAATCTGCTAAAGTTGGGCAGGTAATCTGTTTCCAAAATCTGGGGATTAATAATTTCGTTGCATTTAATAAATGTGGTACAATACTCTTCCTGTATGTTTTAATGGGGCCAGGCGTTCCATGAAATAGGAAGCATAGGGGCGTAAACTTCATAGGTATAGGGGTCAACCTCTCAATCCATGGTGCAATCTCTTCCCAGAATATTTTAACTCTGGGGCACTCCCACCACAAGTGAGAGGTGGGGGTACCCCAACAACAGAGGTGTACCAAGATGGCCCCCCCTGAAATACGGTGCCCCAGCTGCTCTATCTATAAAAATGGGTGCCACGGGGAGAGACCTGTGGGGGCTGGGGGTTTTAAGTTGTTTTGTGAAGGGGAGGTTAAGGCTGGGTAATCGTGGGAATCCACACTAGCCAGCGGCTGAAGCCGCAGACTTTCCTGGCTGTGGATGCAGGCGCCACGAACCACTAGCAGGATAGTATGGAGGTATCTGAAAGGATGGGGATCCTCCTAGGGAACCGGGGGGGAGTTTTCAGAGCCGTTTGGGGAGGGATTGCTGGCAGTAGATGTGGCGTGCCACTAGGCCGCGAGTGAAGCCGCGGTCTTTCCTAGAAGCGGCCGCCGCAAATCTTTCCAGGAGATGGTGGGGGGCGCGGGGGTCAAGGTAGAGATTACGGGTGGTTGGGGGACAGAAAAACTGAGGCGGGGAGGTGGCGGGTGATGCCTCAATTGCAGGTGTCCGTTGCTCCGCCGAGATTAGGCCGCTGCCGCGGCTTGTCCTTAGAAGGACATCCGCCAGCGGTGTCCGGGGGGGTGGATAGCCCGGAGAAACAGGGGCTTACCTTGTTTAGGCTCCCAGGAGGAGATGTCTGCGTACAGAGGGGAGGCCCAGGGGGAGGAAGAGAATCGCTGGTCCTGGTCCTGGCTGCTGTAGCAGTGGGTGATTGTAGGTGTCACAGCAGGGGGCTGATGGAACCTGCCTGCCTGCCTGCCTGACTAACTAACCTATCTGGTCCCCGGGTGAGAGCAGACTCAAGAAGCGCCTACTCCCCCACTGTGCTCAGACTGACTGACTGTACGGAGCTCCTGTCACACACGTCCGATACGCTTGACCGTGTGTGCGGATTGCTCTGTGAAGTTCTAATCCCTCTCCACACTATCCATCCCACTGGATATGGTGTCATGTGATAAAATACAGATTGATTTCATGAGATAAATACCGCAAATTTTGATGAAATAACACAGGTCTTATTTTACTTGCATAGTTAATAAATTGAAAAAAATAACTTGAAAAAGGGTAGGAGCTATTTTATAGCTGATCCTAAAGTGGTCGATTTTTTTTTTTAATTACTGATTTTCCCTTTCTTAGGCACAGCTGCTCCTCCGAAAAGTTACTCTTTTCTCGGCTTGCTTTTCAAAGGTGTTTGACAGGTGGTGAGGAGGTGATATCTCACCTCCTTGCTGCTGAATTAAATGTGATCACTTCTCATAGAAGCAGCATGGGGCTAAATTTTGGTAAACAATTTTTCGGTTACAGGTAGTGTTTCTCGTCTCCTTTTTTGGCGTTGCTATATTGCCGCATACAAAAGCTGCGGCATCAATAATATTTTTATTAGATTTCAATGGCCCGCTACCGATAGTGGGAGCCGTTTCCATATTTTAATTTTCCCCTAATATTTAGTCAATAATGGGACAATGTTATCTATAATGTATTGTTTGGGATCTCTGGAAATATTTATACCTAAGTATTTTATTTGGCTTGCTATCTGAATCTGTGCGGCCTCTTGTGCCAGGGGATTTTCTAAAGGATCCACTGATTTTCCCCAATTTATGGTGAGTCCAGAAAATTGACCGAAGTTTTTAGTTTCTTCCATAGCTTTCCTAAGAGAGTTCTGCGTGTCTCCTAGAAGCAAGAGGAGGTCATCCGCACACCATACCACTTTCTCTTCTATCTCGCCTCGTTTATACCCTCTTATCTCAGGGGGCGATCTAATGGCTATTACCAAAGGTTTGATTGCAAGGGCAAAGAGAAGGGGGGACAATGGGCACCCCTGTCTTGTTCCCCTCTGCAATCGGAGCTTATCAGATTGAGCATTGTTCACTTTTGCTTTCGCTTTCCGGTGTTTTGTATAGCATCTTTACCCAGATCGTAAAAGTCAGACCGATTTGAAATTCTCTTAGGACTGTCCAAAAATATCGCCATTCAAGGCTATTGAAAACCGTAGCAGCATCCAATGACACGATTGCTCTCCTTCAATCCTCATCTGTTGGAATCTGAAGATTCAGATATACTCGCCTTATATTTGTGCTAGTAGCCTTTCTGGGTATAAATCCTGATTGGTCAGGGTGAACCAGTTTCTCTATTACTTTGTTCAATCTGGCTGCAAGGACTTTCAACAAGATTTTTATATCTGAATTTAATAAAGATATGGGTCTATATGAGAAGATATTAAGTGGGTATTTTCCTTCCTTGTGAATTACATTTATAGTGGATTCCATCATAGACGAGGGGAGTTCTCCCTTCGTTGCTGACCAGTTTAGAACTCTCATAAGTTCCGGGAGGCCTTCTGGACCCGGGGACTTCTGACCCACCATCTCCTGTACCATCAGTTGAATTTCTTCCAATGTTATTGGCTTATCTAGTTCCTTCCTGTCTATCTCAGAAAACAAGGGGATCGTCAAGTTTCCCAAAAATTTGTCAATTTCTTCCCCCATTTCCTCCTGTCTGGATCTATAAAGGTCTGCATAATAATCTCTGAATCTGTCAACTATCTCTGGTGTATGGGAGGATACTCTACCCTCCCCTACACTAATTGCTGAAACCATTGATGGGGGTGAGTTCGTTTTAACCAGGTGGGACAGCATTCGGCCTACACTTTCGCCCTCCGCAAATGCTAATTGCTTTTGAAAACGTTGTTTATTCTCTGCTTACCTGAGCATTGTTAATCGGTAGTTCTACTGTATATATATATTATGGGGAAATTTGCAAAAGTTAATTGCTTTCAGAACTTCTTTTAAAGATGGCTCTGCTTCCACTAGCCATTTCCCTTCAGCTGGTAGTCCCGATGCCTCTCTGGTCTCTCCGGTCACCAAGGATTTCCCTTCCAGATCACTTGTCTCTGCTAATAAAGTTGTTTGGGGTGCCCTTGCCCCTGGAGCCCCAGCCTGTTGTTTAGAATGTGTCTGCTGGTTCTGTTGGGTGTTTTTTGAAGGGGTCTGGGTTACAGTCTGGTCTGGGGTATGCATGTATTTTCCAAGTTTTGCGGCTGCTTGGCTTGCCTTTGTGGTGCGTTGTGATGACATTGTGAAGCAAGCAAGGGTTTTTGTGCTAGAAAATGTATTTGTATACTTCCTTCCGCCCCTCTTGACTAAGTTAGCCGCCTTAGTAGCACTATAAGTAGCTCTAAGTGGGTCTGTTGAAAAAGCTAGGTCTATATGCCCAATTCACAAGGCTAAAGAGAAAAGTGGATCTAAGGGGCAAAACACACAGATAAAAGTAATTTAATACTGCTTGCGGATTTAATTTAATGTTTGGTCCCTGCAATATGGATAAAAATCATTGAAAAAATAGCATGAGTTTCCCCGCCACCACTCCCCCCAAGTCATTACAAGACCCAGTGCCAATCCTGACCTCCCTGGGGCCCTAAGCAAAATGACATGGCACATTAAAAATGAGAATTGGGGGGGCGCTGATGACAGTGACATGTCACATTAAAGAAAGTTGAGAAGCGGGGTGAGGGGGTGTTCTGCTGACGGAAATGACTCAGCCAGCGAGTTTAGAAGCGGGGTGAGGGGGCGAAAATGACTTCTCACCAGATGGGGCCTCTAGTAATTTGGGGGGCCCTTTGCAGCTTTGCGGGGCCCTAAGAGGCTTGCATAGTGAGCCTATAGCGAGGATCGGCCCTGACAAGACCGTTTGGCCCTATATACTTTGAACAGCAGTATACAGGCGGT
>NW_024404873.1:0-18640 GCF_905171775.1 Rana temporaria
TCTGTGCATCAGTGTTTCCCCTTAACCACTTAAGGACCCCTTCACGCCAATATACGTCGGCAGAATGGCACATCCACGTACCTGTACGTTGCCCTTTTAAGCCCAGCCGTGGGGTCGCGCGCCCACGGCGCGTGTACTCAACCCGGTCCGAAGCTCCGTGTCCGCGGCCGCAGGACCCGCGGACCCGATCGCCGCCAGTGTCCCGCGATCGGTCCTCCGGAGCTGAAGAACGAGGAGAGCTGTGTGTAAACACAGCTTCCCCGTTCTTCACTGTGGCGCTGTCATTGATCGTTTGTTCCCTGATATAGGGAAACACGATCAATGACGTCACACGTCCAGCCCTGCCCCCCTACAGTTAGAAACACATATGAGGTCACACTTAACCCCTTCAGCGCCCCCTAGTGGTTAACTCCCAAACTGCAATTGTAATTTTCACAATAAACAATGCATTTTTATAGCATTTTTTGCTGTGAAAATGACAATGGTCCCAAAAATGTGTCAAAATTGTCCGATGTGTCCGCCATAATGTCGCGGTCACGAAAAAAATCGATGATCGCCTCCATTAGTAGTAAAAAAAAAAATATTAATAAAAATGCAATAAAACTATCTCTTATTTTGTAAACGCTATAAATTTTGCGCAAACCAATCGATAAACGCTTATTGCGATTTTTTTTTTACCAAAAATAGGTAGAAGAATATATATCAGCCTAAAATTTTATATATTTTTGGGGGATATTTATTATAGCAAAAAGTAAAAAATATAGATTTTATTTCAAAATTGTCGCTCTATTTTTGTTTATAGCGCAAAAAATAAAAACTGCAGAGGTGATCAAATACCACCAAAAGAAAGCTCTATTTGTGGGGAAAAAAAGGACGCCAATTTTGTTTGGGAGCCACGTTGCATGACCGCGCAATTGTCAGTTAAAACGACGCAGTGCCGAATCGCAAAAACTGGCCGGGTCCTTTACCTGCATTTTGGTCCGGGTCTTAAGTGGTTAATCTGGGTTCCCAGAGCATCCCTTATGTTAGAGTTCTCGGAATTCTCCCTTACATCAGAGTCCCCAGAGTTCTCCCTTACAGTGTAAGGGAACTCTGCGAGTTCAGATGTAAAAGGGGAGCTCTGTGGACTCTGATGTAAAGGAGGACTCTTGTGATTAAATTCATATGATTAGAAATGTTATTTAATCACAAAATATATGTATAGTTTATACTATAAAAAAAAATATGGCTGTGCGCCGCTAAAGTGTTTGGGTTTGACTTAAAGAAAAAGCGGCAACCCTAGTGTGTGTATGTATGTATGTATGTATATATGTGTGTACATTGTATACATTGTGTATCTGCCATCCCATAATATGTCACATTGTTATCATCTCCTTCACAGTCAGGTAACCCTGGAATGTCCCCCTGAACACCTGGACACTGCGGTCCTCGTCCCCACTATTACACAAGACGCTGTCGCCCATTATATACAGGTACTCCTAACGGGGGGGAACATGAACCACCCTGAAACCTAGAGCAACCAATAAAAATTCACCATTTATTGTCCTGATTCTCCTATACTGATGAAAGCTGCAATCTGATTGGCTGCTCAATTGGTATCCTCTTTTGTGCTTGGAAGGAACGTTGTCTAAATGGAATTCTAAATATACAGTTTTTGCATAATTCCTACTGAATCCAGACTCTTGTCACTACCAACCGACTCCACAAAATTGGTCAAGTTTTATCCAAATAGCTGGGTGGAACATTGCCATTTGAACCAGGGCTGTCTTTAATGTTGATTGGACCCTGGGAAAAAAAATTCTTGGGGGCCCCACCATGCAATTTTGCTCTCCACCTGCTCTGAGACATACAATATATATATCAGCTAGACTTAAAATCAGTTTACTGTATCAGATCAGGCAGTGATTGTGATTGGTTGCCAGAGGTTACAGCATATCATTACCCCTTACTGGCTGGTTGCTAGAGGTTGCAGCACGCATTTCGGCTCACTGATGCCGTAATGTTGCTGTAACCTCTAGAGGTTGCTAGAGGTTACAGCACATGATTTCTTCTTGTTGATTGGTTGCTAGAGAATACTGTACAGTAATACTGCTCACTGATTGGTTGCTAAAGATTACAGCACATTATCTCTTCACTGCAGAGCGACAATGATATACATATGAATTCTGCCTTTATTTACATATGAATTCCGCTGGCCTCGGGTATTTACATAAGAATGCTCCTGTTATTTACATATGAATGATAGTTATGTACATGTAAACACAGGGGGCCATATTCTCGTAGATCCTGCGGCGGCGTCGCGTAAGCCATTTACACTACGCCGCCCCAACTTACAGGAGCAAGTGCTGTATTCCCCAAGCACTTGCTCCGTAGTTTGGGGCGGCGTAGTGTAATTGGCCCGGCGTATCCCCGCGTAATTCCAAGGGGGCGGCTTGTATTTAAATTAAGCGTGCCCCCGTGCCGTTCGAACTGCGCATGCGCCGGGCTTAAAATAGCCCAGTGCGCATGCTCCAGTTCTCGACGGAAAACGTCAATGACGCCGACGTGAGCGTCATTGACGTAAAGTCGTATTCAAGAACGACTTAGTAAAACGACGTACCCGACGGGAAAAGACGACGCGTACCCGACGCCATACTTACATGGCATACGTGGGACTGGCGTAAGGTTACCCCTCATATAGCAGGGGTAACCTTACGCTTACGCAAACGACGTAAGCGTCGGTTACGCGACGCGATTTCGTTCGGGAATCGGCGTATCAGGCTCATTTGCATAAACAAATGAGACCTGAACGTAAACGCCATCTAGCGGCCGGCGGCGAATTACATTTAGGATCCGACAGTGTAAGTGACTTACACCAGTCGGATCCTAGCCTTAATCCGGCGTATCTTGTTTTGTGAATACAAAACAATGATACGCCGGCGGGAAATTCGATTTACGCCGGTGTATTAGTAGATACACCAGCGTAACTTGTTTGAGAATATGGCCCAGGGTCTGCAGGTGAGTCATCTGTACACAATAGGGCAGAGCTGGGCAGCATTAGTAGCAGCACTTCACACTGAGATATCAGGACACCGCACAGGACTAAAACTTCAAGGGACAAGGGAATTTAAACTGGGATAGTTGGCAAGTATGAGGGAACTGCTTCGGGCCCCACAACACTGACAGGGCCCGGGGCAGCTGCCCCTTTTGCCTGTGCCTTAAAGACGGCCCTGATCCGAACAGTGACTACGTCCAGTTAGGTGTATCGTCCAGTCAGAAGCATCTTCCAATCAGGTGCATCATTTATTCAAATCTATCAACCAGTGGGATGCATCATCCAATCAGATCCAGTCACTGTTTGGGTATTCAGCAGCCCTGAAGCTGAGGCTGTCAAAACACAATAGCCGGCGGGGGATTCCTCCATTCATGTTTGGTGTGGATGGGAAAATCTATTGGGGATTTCTCTTGTTCAGTGGAATCTCTGTGTGTATGCTGGATCTCTATTGGTGATACTATTGATGACACCGAGACAATTTGTAGGATTTCTCTCGTTGCTGGGCAAAGATTTCACAATCTGATCTTTTTGTCTTTCAGGCGCTGGGAGAGTCGGTTGGTATCTTTGCTGTGAAAGAGACGGGTAAGAAATGGCAGGGTGTACATTTTGTGGGGGAGGGACACGTCCTGTATGTATGGTGTGGGGGAGGGACACGTCCTGTATGTATGGTGTGGGGGAGGGACATGTCATGTATGTACTGTGTAGAGAAGGGACACGTCCTGCCTGGTGCACAGCCAATGACGATACCATATTATGGCTCATTCACATGGATTGCTGGCACACTCCATTGGTGCCATGTACTGAGGCTCTATTTAAGGTGTATGATTATAAATTGCTCCTGCTGGCTCTTCTCTCTCCATTTCAGGTCCGGTCCTTGTCCTGCTCCATGCTCAGTAGATGCCGCTGCCATGTCCCGTCACAGTGCAGATGTAGAGCTTTCCAGGCTGGTTCCTGACGCATCTCCAGATGGGTGCTGCTCACAAGCTGCCTTTCCAGAAGCTGTAGATGACCTGCCCAATGTCCCCCACTACCAGGCTGCTTCACTCCCATTGCGCTGCAGAGGTGGCATGCTGAACCTATCCTTCCAGGGTGATGGCGGCTCTCCCACTCACCGTACATTAGGTAGAATGCTTGTGTACCCTCCACTGTGTTGTCACCCTGGCCTCCTGGTAGTCATTAGATAAATATACAGCTGTGCATGCTCAGTGATCTCCCTTTCCTATTACACCACCATGTATCACAGTCCCCACCACCATGTATCAGTCCCCACCACCATGTATCAGTCCCCACCACCATGTATCAGTCCCCACCACCATGTGTCACATTCCCCACCACCATGTATCACAGTTCCCACCACCATGTGCCACATTCCCCACCACCATGTGTCACATTCCCCACCACCATGTGTCACGTTCCCTACCCCCATGTATCCCAGACCCCCCCCTGTGTCCCATTCCCCACCACCGTGTATCACAGTCTATATTTCCATGTGTCACAGTCCCCACCACCATGTGTCATAGTCCCCACCACCATGTGTCACAGTCCCCACCACCATGTGTCACAGTCCCCACCACCATGTGTCACAGTGCCTACCACCATGTGTCACATTCCCCACCACCATGTGTCACAGTGCCCACCACCATGTATCACAGTCCCCACCTCCATGTGTCACATTCCCCACCCCCATGTGTCACGTTCCCTACCCCCATGTATCACAGACCCCCCCATGCATCACATTCCCCACCACCGTGTATCACAGTCTCCATCACCATGTGTCACATTCCCCACCACCATGTGTCACATTCCCCACCACCATGTAGCACATTCCCCACCACCGTGTATCACAGTCTCCACCACCATGTGTCACATTCCCCACCACCATGTATCACATTCCCCACCAACATGTGTCACATTCCCCACCACCATGTCTCACATTCCCCACCACCATGTAGCACAGACCCCCACATGTGTCACAGTCCCCACCACCATGCATCACAGTCCCCACCACCATGTATCAAAGTCTCCACTACTATGTGTCACATTCCCCACCACCATCATAGTCCCCACCACAATGTGTCAGTCTGCTTTCTTCCTGCCCTAGCCTGAGGGATCAAGCATTTTTCCCATCCTGTAGGGCAGATCATCATATCATCATTCCAGTCCTCAGCTTCCATCTCCTGTCCTACTGCTTCATCTGCAGGAACATGAAGATTCCTTCTTTACTTTTTATTGATATCGCAGCATGCTAGAGCTTTATTCCTCTCATTCAGAGTCACATCACATTAAATGAGATCAAGTGAGGGAGGTGAGCGATCCGCTCTGAATTTCCCTCTCTTTACCTTCTTATCCGTTCCTTTACTTTCTATTCCTTTCTTTTCCCTTTCTTTCTCTTTCCCCTACTATCCCATTCCCTTTTTTCTCCCCCCCCCCCCTTCTCTTTCATTTTATTCCCTTCTCTTCCCTACCCTCATCTTGTTTTCCGTTTCCCTTTTTTTCTCTCCCCTCCTCAGAGTTGCCAACTGTCAGTAAATTTAGGGACAGTTTGTAAAAACCAGTGATTTCTACAACTGTCTGTAAATATTGGACTGATAATTCGTCATGCTGTGTTGACTTCTTAAGTGTAGAACCAGGTTAATTAATGACTTGTTATGGGTATTGTCATTGTTTCCATAATGTGTTTATACTGTTTACATATTGGTTGTCTTCATTTTTAATAGTTCTGTTATTTTTTAGGTTGCCAGTAAAAATGTTCTCCGTCAGTAAATTTCCCATGTTTTGTCACTTGTCAGTAAAAAATGCTGCAGGAGGATGGCAATACTGCCCCTCTTTTTATCTTCCCTTCCCTCCTCTTTGTTTATCTTCTCTTCCTTTTCCCTTATCTTTCCTTCCCTTCCCTTATCTTTCAGTGCTTGTCACCTGTCTGGCTGTATAATGTCTCTTCTCTCTAGCTGGAATGGCATTCACTCGCCCAGCGGTCAGCATTGAGGATGTGGATTCCGGATCTATCACTGAAGCAATAGGACATGAAGAAAGTATTAAGCCTCCAGCCTCCCCCTACAAACAGCGAACCCTCACCGTGCCGATGACCTCCACTGCCCCAAAGAGGTAACTGTGCCCGTCCATTATACCTGCCAGATAGATACCCATCAACTCTCACCATTATCTCCTATCCAAACCCGCATCATCCTAGGCAGAGCCACCAATACCCCCCTGATGACATCACGCTCATCAGATAAATACTCACTGACTCCCACTATCATCCCCCTGACGATATCACGCTCACCAGATAGATACCCACTGACTCCCACTATCATCCCCCCTGACGACATCACGCTCACCAGATAGACACACAATGACTCCCACTATCATCCCCCCTGATGACATCACGCTCACCAGATAGATACCCACTGACTCCCACTATCATCCCCCCTGACGATATCACTCTCACCAGATAGACACACAATGACTCCCACTATCATCCCCCCTGACGACATCACGCTCACCAGATAGACACCCAATGACTCCCACTATCATCCCCCCTGACGACATCACGCTCACCAGATGGATACCCAATGACTCCCACTATCATCCCCCCTGACGATATCACGCTCACCAGATGGATACCCGCTGACTCCCACTATCATCTCCCCTGACGACATCACGCTCATCAGATAGACACCCACTGACTTCCACTATCATCCCCCCTGACAACATCACTCTCACCAGATAGATAACCAATGACTCCCACTATCATCCCCCCTGACGACATCACGCTCATCAGATAGATACCCAATGACTCCGACTATCATCTCCTACTCAAATTTTATCATCCTAGGCAGAGCCGCCAATACCCCCCTGACAAAATCACTGTCACCAGATAGATACCCACTGACTCCCACTATCACCTCCTACCCCAATTGCATCATTCCAGACAGAACTGCCAATACCCCATGATGACACCACACCCATCAGATAGATACCTACCAGCCCTGCCATCATCCCCTACTTATCAGATACATACCCACTGTCCCCAGCCATCATCTCCGACTTATCAGATACAGTACATACCCACTGACCCCTGTCATCATCTCCTACTTATCAGATACATACCCACTGACCCTTGCCATCATCCCCTACTTATCAGATACATACCCACTGACCCCTGAAATCATCTCCTACTTATCAGATGCATACCCACTGACCCCTGTCATCATCTCCTACTTATCAGATACATACCCACTGACCCCTGCCATCATCTCCTACTTATCAGATACATACCCATTGATCCCTCACATCATCTCCTACTTATCAGATACATACCCACCGACCCCTGCCATCATCTCCTACTTATCAACTTATCAGATACATACCCACTGACCCCTGCCATCATCTCTTACTTATCAGATACATACCCACTAACCCCTTCCAACATCTCCTACTTATCAGATACATACCCACTGACCGCTGCCATCATCTCCTACTTATCAGATTCATACCCACTGACTGCTGCCACGTCATGTATCTGAATGCATACAATGTTCAATATACTTTGTGTGTGCACAATGTTTTACTGTATACAATGTAGAAAGAATTTGACTCTGTATACCATATTAATACAATGTTACTCTGCATACAATGATACTTTGTATACAATGTTACTCTGTATACAACATTAGCTCTCTATATGTTTTATGGCTAATTGTGACATTTTCCTGTCTCTAGTCAAAAGAGGACGCAGTCTGGGGAAAGCGCTGATGACCTATTGGACGGCGGCCCAGAGGAGGAGGAGTAAGCTGCTTCTCTCCTAGCAGTAACACTGCAGCATGTTACAGCTTTCTTACACGATCCACAATAACCAATCATATTACATCTTACAGCAGTCACATTGTCAGGGATCTTGGAATACAAAGTTCCCCCTAATCTGAACATAAGTAGCTGCCGATAAACAATGCATCCCATTCTGATATGTGAGGCATCACCACCAACAAATGACAGGAAATCTTCCTCCTGACACCAAGCTCTCCAGGAGTCAGCCACATAGGTTATCACTAGGGTTGCCACCTGTCCGGGTGAATCCCAGACAGGTGGCAACCTCAAGTTATCACACACACACTGCTCCTGGGTACAGGTTAGATAATCTTGGTAATGTTACCTCTGGAGCTAGTATGGATGGGGTTGGGGAAAGGGATGAAGGGTGTTCATCCTTACAAATATTAAATCCCTGTAAATAACATGCCTGTTATTAAACATGGTGTCCTGACCCTGTCTGTGAAGTGACCCATCTGTGTGATGCATACAACCTACAGCAACACTGACATTTACCTCTGGCTCACACCTGTGCAGGTTTGCGGCTCACATTTGCTGTGTCTGCATTTCCCACAAAAAAAAGTGCTTGAACTTTTTTAAAAATGCTACTGCATGTGATTTCCCACAAGCCACAAATGCTCTGAAGGTTAAAATGCGTGGGGTTGCCACTAAGAATAAATGGCACCCTGCGTGTCTCTACAGAGCGATGTGATTTGGCTGCAAGCACCCCCCCCCCCCCCGGACCCTACTAGGCCACAAGCCCTCAACATGAGGAGGTGGGCGCTTTGGGGCCTCTTCCCAACAACCCTGGGCAGTGGTTGTGGGGGTCTTCGGGCAGGTGGCTTATCGGAATCTGAAGGCCCCTTTAATAAGGGGCCCCCAGATCCCCCCCCCCCATGTGAATAAGTATGGGTATATTGTACCCCTACCAATTTACCAAAGAAAAAGTCATATTGTACAGTGTAAAAAGAGATTCCATATCTCCATGATCCCAACACACCTTCCCATCCCAGTCCTCTTGTTGTCCTCCATTGTGTCATTCCTTATTGATATTGGCTTTCTGGGGGCTCCTCTGTTTATGCTCTTCTTCCCCTACAGGGTGATGGAGCGTTCCGCATCCGCCATCAGTCAAAGCAGCACCGTAATCACAGAGCGCCTCCAGGAGCTGGTCAGACTGTTCAAAGACCGAACAGAGCGAGTGAAGGAAAAGCTGATAGACCCTGAGGTATCCTCCGATGACGAGAGTCCTGTTGCATGTGAGTAGACTGACTGCCAGAGGCCATTCTAAAGGGCCAATAACCCATCCTGTACTGTAAAGAATCCCTCCTGCCCCTGATAACATGTCCTCCCCCTGTTTCCCTTCCCTCCTCCCATCAACAACACTTCCTTCTCTTGTCCCCCCATCACACACAGTCCTCACTTACACATTTTTAAACAGGGGACTTTAATCTGACCTCTGGCCATCCCTTCAGTCCTGCACAGTTGTACAGGCTCCTTTCCTGGACTGAAATGGCTTTCTCTGATTTCACTGCACACTGTGAGCTTCTCACAATGGGCATTAGAAGCTGCAGCAAGTCAGATAGAGCGCACCTCATTTCCAGGCTGGAGGACATCCAGCAGGCCCGGACTGGCCATAGGGCATACCAGGCAAATGCCCCGTGGGCCACGGGCCGCATGTTACATCTTCCTCCAGTGTAACATGCAGGGGGTCCAGAACTGTTAGGGGGGTGTCTGTGTAACAAACTGTGGGGGGCTGAGTAATGTAAAGGGGTCCAGAGGTGCGGTGCTATGTAATGTAAAGGGGTCCAGAGGTGCAGGGTGCTGTGTAATGTAAAAGGGTCCAGAGGTGCAAGGTGCTGTGTAATGTAAAGGAGTCCAGAGGTGCAGGGTGCTGTGTAATGTAAAGGGGTCCAGAGGTGCGGTGCTATGTAATGTAAAGGGGTCCAGAGGTGCAGGGTGCTGTGTAATGTAAAAGGGTCCAGAGGTGCAAGGTGCTGTGTAATGTAAAGGAGTCCAGAGGTGCAGGGTGCTGTGTAATGTAAAGGGGTCCAGAGGTGCAGGGTGCTGTGTAATGTAAAGGGGTCCAGAGGTGCAGGGTGCTGTGTAATGTAAAGGGGTCCAGAGGTGCAGGGTGCTGTGTAATGTAAAGGGGTCCAGAGGTGCAGGGTGCTGTGTAATGTAAAGGGGTCCAGAGGTACAAGGTGGTACTGGAACCTCACATCCCATCATTAACCGCAGCCGTAAAGCGCCGTCGCCAAGAAATTTGCTTGATTGCCCCATCAACACAGACAGTGTTGATGCGTGAATCCCTCCTGCCGCACCGTTGTCTGCTGCTCTCGACCATCCCCCCCCCCCCCCGGGAGAAGACAGTGATTATCACTAGCGGCTATAGCAGCCGCTAGCAATAATCGCAAGGGAATCCGGAAGTCTGGTTGTACCCAAGTTGATCGATCGATCAATTCAGCCTGCCCATTTCCTGCTAAACCGGCCGAGATTCAAACTGTGTATGGCTGGCCTTAGTGATATCAGTGATCCTATTGCATGGGTATCTGTATAGGAAGCGCAGCATGCTGAACATTGAAAAGTCTGCTCAGTGTAAAAGAATTGTGATATACGATGATGTAAACAATCATAATATAATACGATAATGTATAATGATTTGCTTTATATCGATAATTTCAGCTCCATCTAAAAAAGCTGCACCACCACCACCTCCCCCACCCCCCCCCCCACACGAGGAGAAGAAACCAGAAGGCGCAGCCCCCGTTGTGGAAGAACACTACTGTGAGATGCTCTGCTGCAAACTTAAGACCCGACCATGGTGGACCCAACTTCACAAATACAGATTCCCGTCCAGTATTGATCCACTGACTAGTAAGTAAAGGGGAGGCATAAGTTATTGGCAGCCCTAATGAGTAGTAAGTAGAAGGGGGTACAAGGTACTTGGAGCCATAGCTGTGCGCAGCCTATTGCATTAGGGTGTGCACCCCAAAGATCAAACATATTTTCATGTGTATATACAGTATATTGATGGTGTCAGCAGAGCCGTGGACGGTGTCAGTAGGGCAGTGTCAGTAGTTTTTATTTTAGGAGCCCCATTAGGGAACTTTGGTTAAATATCAGGGGTCTATTTCTGTGCGTTACTGCACGTTTAACGCAGTATATTTCTGTGCATTAGTGCACGCTTAACGCAGTATATTCCAGTGCGTTACTGCACGTTTAATGCAGCATATTTCTGTGCATTAGTGCACGCTTAACGCAGTATATTTCAGTGCGTTACTGCACGTTTAACGCAGTATATTTCTGTGTGTTACGTGCCATTTAAGGCTGTATTTTTCTGTGCGTTAGTGCATGTTTGACACAGTATAGTTTGGTGCAATCTGCACCACACAGGGTGATTAGGGTGTGCCTAGGCACGCCTGGCACACCCTGTGCGCACGCCTATGCTGGGAGCCTTGCTTATTAGCAAGTGAGGGAGGAGGGATGAGGCACTGGTAGCCCCAATGACTAGTAACTAGATGGAGACATAAGGCACTGGAAACCCTGCTTACTGGTAATTAAGGGGGGAGGTACAAGGCACTGGGTGCTTTGCTGATCAGTTATAGGGGGGGGGATACTGAAGCCTCACTGAGTATCAAATGATACAGAGCAGGCCCCTCCCCCTCGGTGTGACCTTTCTTTCCCCCGTGTGGCCACCTACTTGTGTGGGTCAATTAGGGAACACCTCTCAGCTGTCAGGTCTTGTGTGATTGGCTGTGCTCCACTCACCTGTCTGTACCACCCCTGCAGACCTCATGTATGTCCTGTGGCTCTTCTTCGTGGTGATGGCGTGGAATTGGAATTGTTGGCTCATCCCAGTACGTTGGGCCTTTCCCTACCAGACGCCGACCAACATCCACTACTGGCTCCTCATGGACTATCTTTGCGATCTCATCTACCTGCTGGACATTGTTGTGTTTCAGGCCCGCCTGCAGTTCGTGCGTGGCGGCGACATCATTGTAAGTTTTACGAGTCATCTACCTCACAATCCCATTGGACAGTCCTCACATCGCACAGACAACACCCAGCCACAGATATCATCCACCATAGACATTTTGATGTGTGTGATAACGTTACAATCCTTTATAAAATCTAGTCTGGCTATTCCTGGCTCCCCGAGGGAGGGCCTTTTTGTAGGGTGACCACATTTCCAAACTGCCATTCAGGGACAACCCCCCCCTTCCCAAAAATCAACTTGTGCCGTAACGAATCCCAGCACAAAACCGGTGTGCTCTATACCCAGAAGCACTGATCACGCCCCCAAAAAAGGACGCCATATCGCCACTTTTACTCACTGACGGTACTTGTCCTGGCCGGCTGAGACCCGATTTTACCTTGTTCCATGCTGGCCCTACACTGCCCTGCAGTGATTTGACACAAGGGATTTATTATTTATTTCTATAAAAGCAGGGGGTGGGGATTGTGCTCTCCAACATTCCCCAGCCAGGGCAAGTACTGTGAGTAAAGCGGCCACTGTGGCGGCCTTTTTTGGGGGCATCAGATCGGCCAGGGGGGGGGGGGGGGTGGCTGTGTCAGTTTCATCCGGGACACTGTATTGTAATGCAGGACTGTCCCGGGCAATTTGGGACATGTGGTCACCCTAGCTCTCTGTAAGGCGAAGGCCCCAGTTGGCTGCCACTGTCTGAGATGGTCTTTTGTGATTGGGTGACCCTCTGGTGGCGCATCTAGTGGAGGGAGGTGGAAGTCCTTGGTGGCCCTTCCCTGAAGGACACTCTTGGCTCTTAGGCCCGGATTCACGGTAGAAGAGCGCATCTTTGTGCGGGCGCTAACATATCCTATTTACGTTACGCCTCTGCAACTTTGACAGGCAAGTGCAGTATTCACAAACCAAATTTGCGGCGGCGTAGCGTAAATAGGCCGGCGTAAGCCCGCCTAATTCAAATGTGGAAGATGTGGGCGTGTGTTATGTAAATTTATTGTGACCCCCACGTAAATGACGCTTTTACGAACGCGCATGCGCCGTCCGTGTGAAGTATCCCAGTGCTCATTCTTCAAATTTACCCGCAAGAAGCCAATGCTTTCGACGTGAGCGGTAAATTACGCACAGCCCTATTCGCGAAACGCTACGCAAACGTCGTAATCGACGGAAAATTTGACGCTGGCCCGACGTCCATACTTAACATTGGTACGCCTCATATAGCAGTGGTAACATTACGCCGAAAAAAGCCTACGTAACAGCGTAGCGGCCGGGCGTACGTTCGTGAATTGGCGTATCTAGCTGATTTACATATTTCTAGGCGTAATCAGCGTACACGCCCATAGCGGCCAGCGTAAATATGCAGTTAGGATACAACGGCGTAGGAGACTTACGCTGGTCGTATCGTATACTAATTCTGAGCGTATCTGATTCTTTGAATCAGGCGCCAAGATGCACCGACTCAGAGATACGACGGTGTATCTGGAGATACGCCGTCGTATCTCCTACGTGAATCCGGGCCTTAGTTTTTTACAAATCAATCATTTATGTCCTCATCAAACTTTCTTCTAATTCCAGACCGATTAAGAAGGATATGCGGGAATATTACATCAAGACTGAACGATTCAAGGTAATTCCTCCCTGTTTTTTTTAACTGCAACACTACATTTGTAATTTTTGTTATCTCTTGTAAGGCCTGCCTATTGCAATATGTGGGGCGTACAACCAGGAGGTTATGGGACCGCATTCGAGAACACATTTGCGATATTAAACATAATAAATCTACTAATGTGGCCGTCATTTCACAATCAGCATGAGGGTGATATTAGCTTGGGTTTTGGTACAGGTCATTGAGAGGGTCAAGGTTCCTCCTGGGAGGGGCGATTGGTTCAGGTTGCTGTGAAGAAGGGAGGTTTTCTGGATCTTTCACTTATACACCCGAATACCTTTTGGATTAAATTTTGAGTGGGGTGTGTCTCGTTTTTTTGATGAACCAGGCTGGCTTCCCATTTGTTTATGGCAGCCTTTCCCGATACACTTGTATATATCTATTTACATGTTTATATGTGTTATAACAGCTTCCCTTGACACATGTGTTTGCATGTATATATATATATATATATACACACCACACTCTATTACCAAAGGTATTGGGACATCTTTTCAAGCACATGAACTTTAATGGCATCCCGTCTTAGTCTGTGCAATATTGAGTTGGCCCAGTCTTTGCAGCTTCAACTCTCTGGGAAGGCTGTCCACAAAGTTTAGGAGTGTGTCTATGGGAATGTTTAACCATTCTTCCAGAAGTGAATTTCTGAGGTCAGGCCTGGCTCGCAGCCCTCTGCTCTAATTCATTCCAAAGGTGTTCGGTTTGAGGTCAGAACTGTGCAGCCCAGTCAAGTTCCTCCACCCCAAACTCCCTCATCCATGTCTTTATGGACCTTGCTTTGCGCACTGTGTGCGCAGTCCTGATGGAACAGAAAAGTTGGGAGCATGAAATTGTCCAAAATGTCTTGATATGGTGACGCCTTAAGAGTTCCCTTCATTGGACCAATGCCGCGTACACACGATCATTTTTCGGCATTAAAAAAACGACGTCCCTCTCTGGAAAGTTGGTGCAGTATGCACCCCCCAGAATTCTGATTACATATTAGGGCCCCCCTGTGTTCCTGTCATGACAGTCGGCCCATTATAGATCCCCAGCCCCCCCACCCAGAATTCTGATACAGGGTGGGTCCCCTCCAAGGGACAGTATGGATCCAACAGTCCCCTGCCTAGATATCTAATACATGTTGGACCCTGAGTCCCTGTTGGGACAGTTGGTGTGGTGTGGACACCCCAAATATCTGGTACAGGTTGGCAACCCCTGAGTCCCCTCCTAGGACATTTGATGCACTATGGACCCCCAGATTTTTGGTACATTTTTGGGGCCCTATTCGGACAGTTGGTTCATTATGGATCCAGTCATAATGTGTGGTGACATTGATTTCTCTGTCCCGACAGATGGACGTCATCTCTCTCCTCCCTCTGGATCTTTTCTACTTCAAGGTTGGAGTGAAGTCCATTCTCCGCTTTTCCCCGTATACTTAAGGTGAGGACACAAGGGGTCCTGTGCTGTCACCCATTATATTATCTGTCACTGACACCATCTCCTCCCACCTTGTCTCCTTATAGTATATGGCCTTCTTTGAATTCAACAACAGACTGGAAGCCATCCTCAGCAAAGCCTACATCTACAGGTCAGTGCAGGGCCACAGGGGGCCTTTGCCCACTTGTACAGAACCAGATGAGTATTTCCTTCATGTTCCTCTTCCTTCTTCCGACCTGAAGAACAATCTTCAGCAAATATACCCGAGCCACCTGGAAAAAAAACTAAAGATACACAGAGTATACACAATATATACACCAGGGGTGCTCAAACATTTTGACGTGGGAGGGCCATTTAAGTGATTTGGTAACCGGTCATGGGCCCCAATGAAGTATGGGGGTTTATTGACCCCCCCAAACGCACCCTATAAGGCTTGCTTTCACATAATGTACTGCGGTTTACCTGCGGGTTTCGCTTTTGCCGTAGACCGCTATTACATTTTGCGGAATAGGTGCGCGGCACTGCACGCGGATCAGTGTGAAAGCAGCCTAATAATTGGTAACCCTTTTAGAGGTGCTAATATGCCCATTGCAAAAGCTAGTATACCCAGTGTATGGGTTGTTTAATACACTGACCTTTTTTCCCTCTTGCAGCTGCTGCTGGCACGCTCTCCAAGCTGCAAGAAAGAATTAGAGGCGGAGTTCACTTGTTATCACTCCGTCTGGGACAGGAGCCAATGCTACAGAAGAAGCGTCGGCTTATGCTGCTCCTGCTCCTCCGCTGCCAGAGCCAGCTCATTGCACTCTGATGATCTGAGATGGCGGGTCGACAAGCCCGGATTGCGATCAATGTGTTGGTGAACCTGGAAATGCGCTTCCATGGTTTGAGGTTGCGGGCCACGTTGGAGGGCTCTGCGAACCACGGCTTGAGCACCCCTGATATAACACAATGGGCTAGATTCAGTTACACTTACGACGGGGCTATCAGTAGATACGCCGTCGTAAGTCCGAATCCGCGCCGTCGCAACTTTAAGCGTATGCTCAAACTTAGATCGCTTAAATGTTGCTAAGATACGACGGCGTAAATCTCCTACGCTGTCGTATCTTAGGGTGCATATTTACGCTGGCCGCTAGGTGGGGCTTCCGCTGATTTACGCGTAGAATATGCAAATGAGCTAGATACGCCGATTCAGAAACGTACGTGCGCCCGGCTGATTTTTTTTACGTTCGTTTACGTAAGGCTTTTTCCAGCGTAAAGTTTTGGCTGCTATATGAGGCATAGCCAATGTTAAGTATGGACGTCGGGACAGCGTCGAATTTTACGTTGTTTACGTAAGTCGTTCGCAATAGGGCTTAGCGTAAATTCGTTCACGTCGAAAGCATTGACTATTTGCGACGTGATTAGGGAGCATGCGCACTGGGATACGTTCACGGACGGCGCATGCGCGTCGTTAGAGACGTCATTTACGTGGGGCCATGTTTTATTTACATAAACACGCCCACCTCTTCACAATTTGAATTAGGCGCGCTTACGCGGCAGATTTACGCTACGCAGCCGTAACTTAGGGCACAGGTTTCTTGGTGAATACAGAACCTGCTTCACTAAGTTACGGCGGCGTAGCGTATATACTATGTAAACAGGGTACAGCAGTTTACACATTATTAGCTAGATTCAGGTACAAGTGTGTATCTTTGCGGCGGCGTAGCGTATCGTATTACGCTACGCCGCCGTAAGTCAGAGTGGGCAAGTGCTGTATTCACAAAGCACTTGCCTCCTAATTACGGCGGCGTATCGCAAATGGGGCCGGCGTAAGCGCGCCTAATTCAAATGAGGATGAGGGGGCGTGTTTTATGTAAATGGGTGGTGACCCGACGTGATTGGCGTTTTTACGAACGGCGCATGCGGCCGTCCGTGTACATATCCCAGTGTGCATTGCCCAAAGTACACCGCAAGGACGTATTGGTTTCGACGTGAACGTAAATTACGTCCAGCCCCATTCACGGACGACTTACGCAAACAACGTAAAAATTTCAAATTTCGACGCGGGAACGACGGCCATACTTAACATTGACTAGGCCAGCTATTTGTTCGACTAACTTTACGCCGGAAAAAGCCATATGTAAACGGCGTAAAAAAAATGCGCCGGGCGCACGTACGTTTCCGAATCGGCGTATTTAGTCATTTACATATTCTACGCCAAACTCAACGGAAGCGCCACCTAGCGGCCAGCGGAAAAATTGCACCCTAAGATACGACAGCGTAGGAGACTTACGCCGCTCGTATCTTAGCCTAATTGGTTTCCAGAATACGCTTAAATTTAGGACGGCGTAGATTCAGAGTTACGTCGGCGTATCTACTGATACCCCGGCGTAAGCTTTCTGAATCCAGCTATATATACACAATACATGGGGTACACTTAGTATACATAATATATACACAAAACATAGGGTACACCTAGTATATACAATACATGGGTACACTCAGTATACATGGCATTATACACTATACATTGAGTACACCCAGTATACACAGTACCCAAAGTACTATTGCTTGGAGGTTGTGAATTCTCTCGTTCCTTCAGTTGTGGCCGCCAAGCTCAGTGATGGTTCTTCTTGTTGCAGAGTGATCCGTACAACAGCTTACCTCCTGTACTGCCTGCATATGAACGCCTGCTTCTATTACTGGGCCTCCGACTACGAGGGGCTCCGCTCCACCAAGTGGGTGTATGATGGCGAGGGAACAGGTGAGTAACTGTTACTTTCTATTGGTCACAGATGTCACCAGACACACAAGCCTAATGAGCCCGAGGTTATGAGTTCATGTCATAAAGAATATCTTCACCCACAACGTTCTTTGTTTTGGGTGGAGCAGGGTTCAGACTGCGCTGGTTCTAATGAAGGGATGCCACTACTGTGTCAGGACAGGATAAGTTACTATTATCACTAAGTAGGTTCTTCATATACCCCTCATCATTACCAGAATGTCTGTCCTGATTCCACTTTTGGGTGGAGTTGCTCACTAATGACTGCTGGAGGAACTCTGTACATTTCTTTTAGTCATGTGGACACATTCCATATCTTGTCAGCCAATCACTATGGTGAAATATTATACATTATGGGCCAGATTCAGGTAGATCCGCGTAACTTTGCCTGGGCGTAATGTATGCGATTTACGTTACGCCTCCGCAACTTAGACGGGCAAGTGCTGTATTCTCAAAGCACTTGCTCCGTAAGCGGCGGCGTAGCGTAAATCGGCCGGCGTAAGCCCGCCTAATTCAAATGTTGAACAGGGGGGCGTGTTTTATGTGAATGTGCTGTGACCCGACGTGATTGACATTTTGCACTTACGGCGCATGCACCGTCCGTGGAATATCCCAGTGTGCTTTGCGGCAAAGTACGCAGCAAGGACGTATTGGTTTCGACGTGTACGTAAATGACGTCCAGCCCCATTCACGGACGACTTACGCAAAGGACGTAAAAATTTCAAATTTTGACGCGGGAACGACGGCCATACTTAACATTGTTACGCCACACTTACGCCACCATATAGCAGGGGTAACTATACGCCGGGAAAAGCCTAACGTAAACGGCGTAACTTTACTGCGTCGGCCGGGCGTACGTTCGGGAATTCGCGTATTTAGCTGATTTACATATTTTGACGCGTAAATCAGCTTACACGCCCCTAGCGGCCAGCGTAAAAATGCACTTAAGCTCCGACGGCGTAAGACACTTACGCC
>NW_024404874.1:0-3370 GCF_905171775.1 Rana temporaria
TGGCTGTTTACTTTCAGCGACCCTTGGCGTCGCACTCCTTGGTACGTATGTTTAGTCAGGGGGTCTGGCATGTGGCCCCTCCGGTGAGCCCTCCACTACCCCCATGGGACTTGATTTTAGTCCTTTCGGTACTTCAGGATGCTCCCTTTGAGGACATTCCAGAGGTTTTTTGTTGACTGTCACAAAAGGTGATTTTTTCTGGTAGCAATTACCTCGATCAGACGAGTCTCTGTCTGAACTGGCGGCCTTGTCCTGCAAGGCTCCCTACTTGGTCATCCATAAAGATGAGGTGGTGCTGCGGCCGCAGCCGTCTTTTCTCCCCAAGGTCGTTTCGGCTTTTCACATTAATGTGGACATTGTTCTTCTATCCTTATGTCCTCAGCCGAAATACCAGGTGGAGGCCACTTTACATCCTCTGGATTTGGTTCGGGCCCTGCGAGTGTACTTATCTGCTATGGTTCCGTTCCGGAAGTCGGACTCACTGTTCGTGTCGGTGGCCGGTCCTACAAGAGGGCCTGGCAGTCTCGTCGGCCACCATTTCTAGGTGGATCCGACAGGTTGTGCTTCAGGCCTATGCCCTGAGGGGCAGGCGCCTTCCTTTCGGGTTACGGCACATTCGACCAGAGCGATCGGTGCCTCTTGGGCTTTCTGGCATCATGCCTCTGTGTTACAGGGGTGTAAGGAAGCGACCTGGTCGTCGGTCCACTTTTCAAAGTTCTACAAGGTGGATGTGAGTGCATCTTCTGATGCCTCCTTCGGCCGCAAGGTGTTACAGGCAGCAGTTTATGGTTGGAGTTCCTCCGTTGAGCAACTCCGGTTTTGTTTGGGGTGTAACCTGGTTTGCTGTGTTGTTTTCCCACCCCTCGAAAAAATTTTACACTGCTTGGGGACGTCCCTAAGGTCAATGCTGCTGTGTCCGTCCTTGAACGGAAGAGAAAATAGGATTTTTGTACTCGCTGTAAAATCCATTTCTCTGAGTTCATGGACGGACACAGCACCCACCCCTCCTTTGTTTGTACTGCTTGTTATGAACAGAGGCTGCTAGAGCAGGGTGTGGGTTATACCCGGGGGGGCACGCCCCGTGGGAGGAGCTGCACTAAGGAATGTGTTGTTAACACTCAAAGTGCTTTTTTTCTGCCTAACTCTCCTAAAGGAAGCGGATATAACCCTACTGTCAAAGGATCGTGTGTCCGTCCATGATTTTACGGTGAGTACAAAAATTCTATTTTTTTTGTCCTATTCCTGACATCAAAATGTTAATTTTTACCATAGGCATTACTAGACCCAGGCACCTGGGGTACGTGTTTTGGGTCTTCTGCCCCATACAGGGGTAAGTATGACAAGTTTGTTTAAAAAAAGAAATCCAACATTTACAATGACTTTAAGGCTCTGTGCAGGGAATATCAGCATCTGACCCCAGTGACACTGGAGGCTGATTGACTGGAAGTCATAGAAGGCATTACAATAACATTTAACCAGTGTCCGGCCAGACCATAGCCAAATGATTACTACAGCATGGTCAGGGAGGGTGTCCTATGATATCCTCTCAGAATCGCGGTCCCTCGCACCCCCCGGGAATATCCATGACTGTCGGGTTCCCCTGGATCTGGCGCATCACAGAATGGGGTAAGGGGCCAATGACAGCGGCTTTTTACTACGTGATCGCAGTATGTCCAGTTCAGCTCCCCCCTCTTCTCGCACTGATCACTACAGTGTACGAGGAGAGGAGGGAGCTGGGTGCAGAAGCGATGTGGGCTGGATCTGAAGTGCCCACAGTGCTGATCTGTGCCCATTCCTGCCCATCCATCGCTTATCCATGGCCATCTATAGCTTATCTGTGCCCGTCCATGGCTCATTCGTGCCTCATTCCTGCTCATCCGTGCCACATCGCTACTCATCCGTACCACATTCATGCCACATCGCTACTCATCAGTGCCGCATTCATGCCACATCGGTACTCATCAGTGCCGCATTCATGCCACATCGCTACTCATCTGTGCCACATTCATGTCACATCAGTTCTCATCCGTGCCACATTCATGTCACATCAGTTCTCATCCGTGCCACATTCATGCCACATCGCTACTCATCCGTGCCACATTCATGCCACATCGCTACTCATCCATGCCACATTCATGCCGCATTCATGCCACATCGGTACTCATCAGTGCCGCATTCATGCCACATCGGTACTCATCAGTGCCGCATTCATGCCACATCGCTACTCATCTGTGCCACATTCATGTCACATCAGTTCTCATCCGTGCCACATTCATGCCACATCGCTACTCATCCGTGCCACATTCATGCCACATCGCTACTCATCCGTGCCACATTCATGCCACATCGCTACTCATCCATGCCACATTCATGCCGCATTCATGCCACATCGGTACTCATCAGTGCCGCATTCATGCCACATTGGTACTCATCAGTGCCGCATTCATGCCACATCGCTACTCATCTGTGCCACATTCATGTCACATCAGTTGTCATCCGTGCCACATTAAAAGTGTAATAGGTAGTCAAATTTGATGTGTAATTTATGCTCCTAGAACAATTGACGGTGCTCCCTGCATGTTGGGCCTCTGTATGTGGCCAGGCTGTGTAAAAGACAGAGATAGAACAGGGCTCTGTTCAGTGCTATTAGACATATATAGCTAGATTCAGAAAGACTTAGGCTGGCGTATCAGTAGATACGCCAGCCTAAGTCTGAATCTGCGTCGACGCTAATTTAAGCGTATTCTGGTAACCAGATACTCTTAAATTAGGCTCAGATACGAGCGGCGTAAGTGTCTTACACCGTCGTATCTTAAAGTGTAATTTTTAGGCTGACCGCTAGGTGGCGCTTCCATTGCGGTCGGTGTAGAATATGTAAATCACTAGATACGCCTATTCACGAACGTACGCCCGGCCGACGCAGTACAGATACGCCGTTTACGTAACGCATTATCAGGCCTAAAGTTATTCCATCAAATAGCTGGAATAGTAATGTTAAGTATGGCCGTCGTTCCCGCGTCGAAATTTGAATATTTTACGTCGTTTGCGTAAGTCGTCCGTGAATAGGGATTTACGTCCACGTCGAAACCAATAGGCCCGTGCGGCGTACGTTGCCGCAATGCACACTGGAATATGTAGGCGGACGGCGCATGCGCCGTTCCAAAAAAACGTCAATCACGTCAGGTCAACTAAAATTAACATAAAACACGCCCCCTCAGCCTATTTTGAATTAGGCGCGTTTGCGCCCGCCGCATTTACGCTACGCCGCCGTAACTTAGCAGGCAAGTACTTTTTGAATCATGTACTTGCCTCGCTAACTTACGGCGGCGTAGTGTAAACACGATACACTACGCTGCCGCAAAGTTAGGGC
>NW_024404874.1:3470-18275 GCF_905171775.1 Rana temporaria
GGGAAGCGATCGCCACAGGAGTACAAATATAATTTTAGTGGAGACAAAGAATGGACCACAAATGCAAATGACTTTAGAAAGGAATTTTACAATATTCAAGGAGGGTATTATATCATGTAGCCCTCATGATACGAAGGATGGAGTCTATACAAAGGTCTTAAATATAATGGTCACAAATTCTAGAGACTGTCCTACAATTTTACCGTGGCCAGAACATGGACTCTTCCTTGAGCGAACTCAAACGTTAGTGTATAGCGATGTTTCATACTTATCAGTACCATTATTGTTGAATTTTACGTCATTTAACATTCCAGAGAGTTGCCCAAAATCAATGGGATTATGGTTTAAAACGGTCTTTCAAACACATATAAACTTATTTTGGGATGCTACACAAGGGCTTAATTTTAAGAAGGTCTCAAAGAGGGATCTGGGTACTGATATCATATCAGGCCTCAGTTTGGGTAGTTCAATTTGGAATAGGGTTGATATAGACAGCCTAAATATAAGAGGACTAAATTTTGTGGGTGGATTACAGCAGATACTGCTTAAAGGGGGAAGAGTGGATTTAAACGCTCTAGCTGAAATGAAAGTAGATATTCAGAACATTCACACCATTGCTGCAGATTTGCAGAACATTCAAATGTCGGTGAATGCACTGAATAAAACACTTCAAACCAATAATGTATCCAAATCTATAGTTTGTGGTATCATAGGAAACTTGCTGAATGAACACCTGAGCCTAGGGCTTAGAGAAATCAAACAAGGAGAATGGCCAAGGATAATGAACTCAACTTTATTATTCCATCTTATCAAAGACAGTGGTGTTACTTGTAGGAACTTTGCCCTTGCCAAAGTAAGGAGCCTGGATACTCTTTGCAATAAAGATCACATTGGAAAGCAGGAAATACCTCTGACCGTTGACATCCCTACATGGTCAACAGCACCCTTACCCGTATACAAGATGATCGTTCTTGGTGAGGTGGAGGTGAGAAATGACACTAATATACTGAAACAACTGCTACCGCAAAGCAGACTTGTCGTCAAGGACAACCAAGTGTGGAAAACCATGGATGCCAACTGCTGTACCAGACGTGCCCAGGCCTGGCTTTGTTCCTGTTCCTTTGAGCGGCTGGAGTACATAGATGGCTGTGCTGCTACACACTCTGGAAACTGCATGGTTCAATTGCAAAAATTTGAACCGGCCTGGAAGAGAATTATTCATGGAGAAGACTCGAGGGTCTGTGCATTGGGGGTTCCCTCATTCACTTGGCAGAAACAAGTTCAGTGCCCGACACCTATCACGGGCTGGTGTGTGAACCTCACTGATGGACTGTTAACAATTGGAGAGGAAGACTAGACATGTGCACAGCAAAAATTTTCGTTTATTTCTGTTTCGTTTCTGTTCGTTTATCGTGATTCGTAACGAGTCGTAATTTCGTAAGACGTTAGTTATCGTATTCGTACTCTTTAGTATTTTCGTAACACTCTTTTTTCCGTTTCTGTTTTTTTTCTGTTAGTTTATTTTTCGTTGAATCGAGATTCGTATTTTCGTTATATTTTGTATTCTGCCGCGTTCGTATTTTTAAAATGATTTTTTCGTTCCTTCGTTTTTACGTTAGTTTAATTTTCGTTGTTTTGTTATTCGTATTTACATTATATTTTCCATCATGCCGCATTCGTATTTTCGTAAGAAATATATTTTCGTTGCTTTATGATCATTCGTATTTTCGTGTCTAATTTCCTTTGATTGTAAAAACGTACTTTTGTAGATTTTATTGCATTCGTAATTCTGTTAGAATACATTTCACGTTTATTCGACACACTACTCGTCGTAATTTTGTAATTCGGATTTTACTGTGATTGACTTGACTGTCTTAGTTAGCACACACACCCTGTCTAGAATGAAGTCTGACGTAGAAGAAAACTAAAATATGTCAGATATTACAAATACAAATCTAGAAATTAGATGCACTGCAGTCTAACACAGAAAAAGGAGCCAGGAGGTAATGAGAAAGAAGCTCATTGGGGGAAGGAACAAACCTCTTCAGAGGAAAGGGACAGCGCTCAGTGGCTATTGGTCAATGTCCAGAAATATTTCAGTACTAACCAAAGCTACTTTACATTATTTTGTATTTTCGTTGTTTTCATTTCAGTTTTCCGAAGATCCGTAATTTATTTTTCGTTAGTTTTGATTTTCGTTTTTTAGTCTTTGTTCGGCATTTCGTTTTCTTTTCGGTCTTCGAATATTAGTAAGTTTGCATTTTCGTTCATTTTGTTTTTCGTAATTATTTTTTTTTTTGGGTTCAGTATTTTCGTTGTTTCTGTTTCTTTCTTCTTTCGTATCTTCGTTGTTTTTCATATTCGTTTTTTTGAAAATATCGTTATTCGTTATTAATTGCGCTAAACCATTCGTTCATTCGTATGTTAACGAATCAACTAAAATAACGAAAAATGACGGAAAACGTATTCGTAACTTAAAAAATTGCACATGCCTAAGGAAGACATTAGAGCTAATATCCAGATGAATCAAGTATCTATGGACATTGAGCAAACTGATCTTGGCAAATGGGACTCTATGATTTCTCCTTTATTTAAGAAAATACCACCACTTACAGTTGAATTGGATACATTATTTAAGAGGGATAGTAGGAAAATGATAGAATTACAAGAACTGGTGAAGGAAAACCTCATCAGTTCTAATAAAATTACTAAGGAATTTCAGGAGCCTTGGTGGAGCATACCCACTAACACTTTTACTCACCCGCTATTGAGAACTCTTTCCATAATTTTTGTGTTTATTCAATTCGTATTAATATGTTTTTTGTTTGGTTTATATTGTTGTGGTAGAAGGCAATTAAGAATAATTCAGAAAAGTAAGGAAAACCTAGAGATGGCTTCAATCTTAAGAGCCAGGGATGTCTGAGCAGTTTGGTTGTGAATCGATTCTAATTTGAACCGATCCAAGTGGGGGAATATGTTGTAGTATAGGTGGTAATATGTTGGGTGTTAAATATATAGATATATATATCTATATATATATCTATATATATATATATTATATGAGTCCAGCATATACAGGCCAGATTTCAGTAACCTGTAATTACATGTTACACTTCAAAAGACGCTTGTCGATTAAGAGACAGCATAAATTTATTTTACACATCAAACCATTACTTAGGCCACAGGTAATCTAATTACTTATTGGAGGTTATTGGTATGCAAGGATGGATACTAGTTAGCTCCCTAATACTAATTAGTGACTTTGTCAATGGATAAAGAGATAGGAACTCTAGTTTACATATCAAACCATTACTCAGATTACATGCAATCAAATTACTTATTAGAGGGGGGCTTTTTAGTATGCAAGAATGCATACTAATTAGTGACTCCGGCGGGAGTCATTTACCTGCCATTCTAAAAGACAGGATGTATTTCCTGTCCTTCAGATCAAAGACAACCAAACAAATTGCCCAGCTTTTCAATGAAGAAGCAATATAATGTTGGGATTTCTGGTTATCAGATAGAGAAGATACCCCTGAGTATTCTCTGCATGAACATGTGAAGGCACAGATCTAGACATGACCAGAACATGTATTCTCTGAGATGAGACATTGACACTACATTACTTTGTTGGACTTTTGTATCATCTGTGGACTTTGTATGTTGTTGGAAGTTAATTAAATTTGCATTCTCTGGAGAGCCTGGTGTGAGTTGCTGCGGAACAACAAATTTATAGTCATCGTACTAACATCTAAGATATTAATTATCTAACCGGACTACTGGACACTATATACATCTAGATCACTACACCAATCTGCAGCGGTCAGGGAAAAAAATTCCTTCCTGATCCCTCAAGGGCGATCGAGCAAAGCCTGGATCAAGTAGTGGAAGTTACGGGCGTCCCTAGATTTAATAGCTGAGAGAGCTAATGGAGGGGGGGCTTGGGGTATACACAACCCAGCAATAGGGCCGAGGAGGATAAATGGGGGTGATTTGAATGGGTGACACTATGTTTGGGTGTACCAAAATGTCCGCCGACTGGGAACTAGGCCCGAGCCGGTGGCTAAGGTTCTAGGGGGGCGAGGAGAGGTGGTGGAGATCCGCCTGGGGCACTGGGGGAATGGTGGAGGTCTTTGTGGGGGATTGGTGGGTTTGCTGGTGTTTTGGGTTTGAATGGGGGGACTTTCCTAGCCGCGGCGGCCGCAAACCTAGTTGCCAGAGTTGTTTGGGCCGGGGGGTTACGGTTGGCGAGAGCGGAGGCGGGGGGAGGTGTGGAGGTTCTCCGGGCGGGCTGGGGGAGTGCCGGTCAGCAGGCCGTTCCTCTGTCCTTGTTGGGCCGCAGCCGCGGCTTATCCTGAAAAGGACAGCCGCGGACTGTCCCAAAGGCGGTGGATGGAGGTGGGGAAAAACAGCCTTACCTGTGAGGCTGCCGGGCAGGGAGGCCTGCGGGAGGAGGCAGCGGCGGGGGAGCAGGGAAACCAACGATACTCGTCCAGGTGTTGTATGGAGATTGTGTGGAGGTCCTGCAGCAGAGAGGCTGGGAGGACCCTGCCTGGCTAATCTGGTCCCTGGGGAGAGCCGACTCATTTGAGAGCGTCCTGCTCTCACTGCCCTGGGGTGAGCAGACTAAGATGAGTGTGTCTGCTGCACCGCTGAACTGGGAGTGATCTTTGGCTGTCACCATTTCACTGGCGCATGCAAATTTAAGGTTGGACATGTTGGGTATCTATTTACTTAGTGCATCCTCGTCTTTTATATTTCACCCAAAAATATGTGTAATATATTGTGTTTTTGTGCCCCCTAAAATGAACTTTAAGTGTGTTTTTTACTGAAATTTTGTGTTTCCTAGACATTTGCGATAATATTGTATGACATAAAAAATTGTAACTGTCACTATTTTAGAGAACTAGGTGTCGGATTTCAGAAAATATATGTTTTGGAGGTTTTATATAATCTTTAGGCCTAAAATTATTTTTGAACTCCTTCCCGCCCGGCCAATAGCAGAATGACAGGCAGGCGGAGGTTCCATTGTCCTGACTGGATGTTGTATGACATCCAGAAGTATAAGTTGCTCAGCCGCATGGAGATTTATGGTGAGGTGTTTCAGTCTGACACATGGCATCTCCAATATCTTTACCTTGTGATCAGCTGTGTCCAATCAAAGCTAATCACATGGTAACCAGAAAGTGCCGGTAATGGGCTTTCCTTTATTCATGCTGACAAGGCGCGAGTAGAGGAGAGCCAATCAGCGTCTTTCCTGACAGGGTGGGATCTGCACTGATATTCAGCAATGATTATCAGTACAGGCCCATCAGCGATGATCACCAGTGATGACCACCAGTGCCCATCAGGTATGCCAATCAGTGCCCATCAGGGATAACAATCAATGCCCATCAGTACCCCCTCATCAGTGCAGCCCATCAGTGCTACATATTAGTGTCGCCTCATCAGTGCCCATTAGTGAAGTAGATAACTTACTTATTTACAACATTTTATAACAGAAACAAAGAAAAACTTTTTTTATTTATAGCAGACAAAATAAAAACCACAGTGGTGATCAAATACAACCAAAATCAAGCTCTATTTGTAGGGGGGAAAAGATAAAAATTTTATATGTGTAGTTTTACATGGCTGTCACTTTATGAAAAGAGCGCGGCTGTGGCATTCATTCACAGAGTTCTCTCCTTTGCGGATGTCGGCTTGAAGTTTTCAATGAACTCCCACACCCCTGCTGAGCACTCTGGTAGATGAGGAACAAGGAGATTGTCATAAGGGACAAGGAGATTGGGACCCCGATTTAGTCCCTTGGACAACTTGTTTTTTTAAAAAAATGTCCACACCCCTGGAACTGTTTCTTTTTTTTTTTACAATTTCTTTATTTTCATTTTTTCAAACAATTTTCACATCATCTTTACAGGGCATATATATTGTCATTACTATTAATATAATTCAAAATCAAAAAGGTCGGTACATAGTTAAATATATTTTCCCGCCATCTTATTCTTTACATACATTTCAAACAAACAAACTATGGTTAGGGTCAGAGGGTTCTATGCATCACACATTATAAATTCCCATTCTCTAAGGAATAAAAAACTAAAAACGGGGAAAGAAAAGAAGAACCAGGGATGCAGAGGGGCACATAAAGAACATCTCTCCACCCTCATATGCCCTCCCAATGTCCCGTCGTGGGGCGACGCTTCCCAAGACCCGACCTCTGCATCCCCGGTTCTCACCACTCCATCTCCCCTCTCCCTGCCCCTGATTCCTGCCTATCTGAATTCATACCTCTGTACCTCCCATCATCCCTCCCCCCCCAAAAAAAAGGCCCATAAATAGAAAACAAACTACCCCTCCGCTCCCCCTCCATCTCCCTACCCTCCTCTGACAAAGCCAAATCATTCCATGGTGACCATATTTTAATATATCTTTCTCTATTCTTCCTGCTTGTCCATATTAATTCCTCCATTCTGTTTACCTCTTCGACCTTCCTAAACCACATATTCAAAGTAGGGGGTTGTGATTGTTTCCATTTTAGTGGGATACACGCTTTAGCAGCGTTCAGCAAATGATGTATTAGTGGATTCTCTTTTATTCCCCCCGGTATATTTGACAGGTGTAGGAGGAAAAATGCCGGGTCGTTTGGTATATCAGTCTCGGTAAATTTTTGGACTACTTCCCGGATTTCGCCCCAATATTTTTGAATTTTTGAGCAGTTCCAGAAGATATGCATCATCGAGCCTTCTTCTACTCGACATCTCCAACATACATTTTTAATACTTGGGAAGTATCTATGCAGCTTCTCTGGAGTCCTGTACCATTGTGAAATTACTTTATAGTTATTTTCTTGCATTTTAGTACATGTTGCTGTTGTAAATATAGCCTGTATCATTCTAGTTTTTTGAGTTTCTGCAAAGACTCTTCCCAAGTCTTTTTCCCATTTTTGAATAAAGGGCAATTGGGAATTCGCAGCTTGATTATTCAATAACGTATACATCTTTGATATTGTGTGCGTACTTAAATCTTTTCTCATACACAACTCCTCGAATACTGTTAGTTTACGTTCCACATAAAATGGAATCACTTTACTTTTTAAAAAGTGTATCAATTGCGCAGCTTGCCAGAATGCTAGTTTATAAGGTCCACTTTTATCCACTAGATCACGCAATGTAGCCCAATTGCCCCTCTTTCTAAAATGAGAAATCTGGTATATACCTTTCTCGATTAATACGCTAAAAGGGCCTTTTTGCATACCTGGTATAAAACGTGGGTTTCCCAATATAGGTGTTAAAGGTGAATCATACTTCGATATTTGTTCTCTTAAGAAGAGGTCATGACAAATCTGCAACGTAGTTCCAATTGTTGGGTGTTTTTTTATGTCCGCTGATATTTCTCTATAACACCACGGAGTCCTAAATAGTAACTCTCTACACTGTGCTTGTTCTATATTTGGCCATATCTTTGTTTCCTTATGCCGACACCAGTCTATCACCCTCCCTAAGTGGACCGCCTGATAGTATTTAAAAATGTCTGGGATGGCCAATCCTCCATATTGTTTAGGCAATGATAGAAGAGACCTTTTTATTCTTGATTGTTTACCTGCCCAAATAAACTTAGTAACAAGTGTTTGTAAGTTCCTAAAAAACGATCTCGGTAGGGAAATTGGAATTGTCTGGAGAAGGTATAGGATCTTTGGTAACACATTCATTTTAATTACATTACTTCTACCAAACCAAGAGAACATGCCCTTGTTCCATTTTTCTAATAATCCACAAATTTTGTTTAAAAGAGGTAAAAAATTCAATTCAAACATTTTCGCTGGACTAATGGCTATGTTTGTCCCTAAATATTTCAAACTTTGGTCTGTCCATTTAAATTTATAGCTCGAAATCATTGCTTTTGACATTTCCCTTGGGACCGATACCATCAGGGCCTCTGATTTACTGCAATTAATTTTGAAATTTGAGAGTCTTCCATATGTACCCATTTCTTTAATCAAATTTGGTAGTGCTACCACTGGGTTTGTGATTGAAAACAGCATATCATCAGCATATGCAGTTATTTTATGCTGTCTATCTCCTATCTGAATGCCTTTAATGTCTTTATTAAGTCGTATTTTACATAAAAAGGGTTCTAAGGTAAGTGCAAATATCAAGGGTGAAAGTGGGCAGCCCTGTCTTGTCCCATTGTTGATCTTAAAAGCAGATGATATTACTCCATTTGCCTTAACTTGGGCAGTCGGATTCCTGTACATGCTAGCAATCCACCTTATCATTCTCTCCCCTAAATTTATGTGTCGCAAGACAGAGAACAGGAATTCCCACCCCACCCGGTCAAAGGCCTTTTCGGCATCGCTTCCAAGAAAAACACATGGGGTTCCCACTGTATTTGCTATATGTAACAGATTTATGGCCTTGATAGTATCGTCTCTTGCTTCTCTTGTCGGTATGAAGCCTGCTTGATCTTGGTGAATTAAGGAAGGGAGGTGTGTTTGTAACATAAGCGCCAATATTTTACTAAAAATTTTAAGATCTACGTTCAGTAACGAAATTGGCCTATAACTACCACAGGCCTTTGGGTCTTTACCCTCTTTAGGGATTACTGTTATTGTGGCCTTAACTGTTTCAGAATGAAAAAAAGTTTTATCTCCTATCTCGTTAAACAATGTAACTAAAAAAGGTATCAGTTCTGGACCCAATGGCTTATAATAATACGCTGTAAACCCGTCTGGGCCTGGTGCTTTCCCATTTTCCAGTAAACTTATTGCATTTCTTATTTCTTCTGGTG
Source organism: Rana temporaria (assembly GCF_905171775.1). Classification (NCBI taxonomy): domain Eukaryota; kingdom Metazoa; phylum Chordata; class Amphibia; order Anura; family Ranidae; genus Rana; species Rana temporaria. The sequence goes on from NW_024404874.1 coordinate 12,258, forward strand.
TTATTGGTGATTCCAACTCCTCGCTTACTATGTTTGGTAAACCCGGCATTTCACTTAGTGCCAGATATTCCTCTATTTCTTCTCGGTCTGGTGTCCCCAGTTCCAAGTTATAGAGCGAGGAGTAGAAATCACCAAACGTTTCTGCAATCTGATCCGGTAACTGTACCTCCGATCCATCATTTCTCTTAATTGAGGGTATATATGTTTTGGTTTGTATTTCCCTTAATGCTCTGGCAAGTTGCCTGCCACATTTATTTCCTGATTCGTAGGTACATTTACGTCCAATCTGCAAAGCCATTTTTGCTCTGTATTGTAGTAATTTAGTTACCTGGGACCTTACTTTAAATAGTTCTTGTTCATCTTCAATTGTCTGAGCATGTTTATGCCTTGCCTCTAAGATGTGAATCTTTGTTAGTAATTCTGTTAGTTTAGCCTCCCTTATCTTCTTAATTCTTGAGCCATGCTTGATCAAAATCCCTCGAATGACAGCTTTGTGTGTTTCCCAAATTGTCCCTTTAGTGCATTCTAAATTATCATTTGTTTGAAAAAAAAAAAGACAGCTCTTTCTGAATATCCTCTATCACCTCAGGTTCTTGGAGAAGACTCTCATTTAATTTCCAAGTTGTTGGTGTAGAGCGAGATCTCTTTGTTAATTTATATTTTAAAAATATTGGTGCGTGGTCAGACCAGGTAATTATACCGATCGAGGTTTCTGTAACTGAATGTAATTGTTTGTGTGGTATTAAAAAAATGTCAATTCGTGAGTATAACTTATGGGGGTTAGAAAAGTAGGAAAAGTCTTTTTCCTTTGGATGTTGTAATCTCCATATATCTATTATCTTTGCCTCCACCATTGCTCTTGAAATCCCCTTTCTTACTTTAGCTGGTATTGATGATGTCCCTCCTGAAGTGTCTTCGCTAGGTATCAATGGGACATTCGCGTCTCCTCCTAAGATTAAATGCCCCTCTGAAAAGTCCATAAGTTTACCCAACATTTTTTAAAAAAAAATATCTTGTTGTGTATTCGGCGCATAGTAAGTTGCAAATGTTGTCATGACCCCTCCTATTTTCCCTTTAATGAACAGATATCTTCCTCCTACGTCTATCAAAACTTCCCTATATTCCCACGCCACTCTATTTGAGATCATAATAGCGACTCCCTTGGTCTATATCTGAGGTGTATATCAGGGTGTGCTTCTTCTCCACATGAGAGCTGTGATGTCCAGCAACATTCATATAGAAGACATCACAGTACAAGTACAGGAAGACAGGACTTCAGTGAGGAACAATTCCCTCACTCAGGATAGGAAAGTGGCTGCTCCCCTGTGTGAGATCTCTGATGTCTGGAAAGATTAGACTTCTGTGAAAAACATTTCCCGCACTCAGGACAGGAATACGGCTTCTCCCCCTTGTGAGATCTCTGATGTCTGGAAAGACTGGACTTCTGTGAAAAACATTTCCTACACTCGGGACAGGAATACGGCTTCTCCCCCGTGTGCGATTTCCGATGTATGTAAAGATTGGACTTCAGTAAAAAACATTTCCCGCACTCGGGACAGGAATACGGCTTTTCCCCTGTGTGAAATTTCTGATGTATGTAAAGATTGTACTTCAGTGAAAAACATTTCCCACACTCAGGACAGGAATACGGCTTCACCCCCGTGTGAGATCTCTGATGTATGTAAAGATGGGACTTCGCTGAAAAACTTTTTCCACACTCAGGACAGGAATACGGCTCCTCCCCTGTGTGAGATCTCTGATGTGTGTAAAGACTGGACTTGAATGAAAAACATTTCCCACACTCAGGACAGGAATACGGCTTCTCCCCTGTGTGAGATCTTGTATGCGCATCAAGATCGTATTTTGAACGGAAACATTTCCCACACTCAGGACAGGAATACGGCTTCTCCCCTGTGTGAGATCTTGTATGCGCATCAAGATCGTATTTTGAACGGAAACACTTCCCGCACTCAGTACAGGAAAACCTCTTATCTGTGGGAAGGATGGCACCGTCCCTCACAGTCTGAGGTTCCTCAGGAAAAGAGGAATACGATGGTCCGGCACCGTCCCGCACAGTCTGAGGTTCCTCAGGATAAGAGGAATACGATGGTCCGGCACTGTCCCGCACAGTCTGAGGTTCCTCAGGATAAGAGGAATACGATGGTCCGGCACCATCCCGCACAGTCTGAGGTTCCTCAGGATAAGAGGAATACGATGGTCCGGCACCGTCCCGCACAGTCTGAGGTTCCTCAGGATAAGAGGAATACGATGGTCTGGCACCGTCCCGCACAGTCTGAGGTTCCTCGGGATAAGAGGAATACGATGGTCCAGCACCGTCCCGCACAGTCTGAGGTTCCTCAGGATAAGAGGAATACGATGGTCCGGCACCGTCCCTCACAGTCTGAGGTTCCTCGGGATAAGAGGAATACGATGGTCCGGCACCGTCCCTCACAGTCTGAGGTTCCTCGGGATAAGAGGAATACGATGGTCCGGCACCGTCCCGCACAGTCTGAGGTTCCTCAGGATAAGAGGAATACGATGGCCCATCTACACTGTGTGGTGCCGGATGGACATTTGAGGTAGTCGGGTTTTCTCCTGGACTATACTGTGTGATGTCCTCATCTTCTACTTTACAGTCTGGAGACAAAGTGAGACAATCCTCTGAGGTTTTCCTCATCTCCTGTCCATCTACTAAAATAGAAATACAAAGATTATTACTAGACAAGAGCTGATTGGTTCCCCTAAACCAGGACTCCGCCCACATCAGGCAGCTTTGTCTCTGAGGATCTTACAATTCCCCCCTCAAGGTAACTAGTAAATCTTCTCCTCCTCTCCCTCCTGCAAGTGTTTAGTGCTGCAGGCGAAGAAGCCAAGGAGATCGGTTCTTGTAATTGCCCCCCCTTCCCCACGCAGATCACATGTTCCTGTCCACTATTTGATTCTTCTGCTTGCCAGCCCCCATATGCCCCAAGTGCTGTCATTTCCCCTCCTGCCAGCGGCTGTAAACACACAGGGGGGTGTTTCAGGCTGGAGAGTGGGGGAAGGGGCCATTAAATATGTCATTTACCAGCCCTGGTGTACTGTTGCTAATATACTTCAGGCAGGCAGGTGATTCAGCTATCTGCAGTGTATTTAGTATTTAACTATATATCCCGGCTTGTGTATATAGATATATATGTATACATATATAAATATACACTGAATCCTGTGTAGCTAGATCTGACTGCAGGCCATTCCTGGTGTTAGTGTATGTAACTACACTTCCAGGCAGGCAGGCGATTCAGTGATATACAGTGCATATGATATATATATACAGTCTCCTACATATATATCAACTGCATTATAGTCCAGCCAAGCCTATACCTGACTGCAGGCCATTCCTGGTGTAATTGTTCTAGTAAACTTCAGGTGGTGTTTTGCTAATCCATTTTTACAGCACATCTGGAAGGCCACCAAGGAAAGGCAGACACTCACAGGCCACTAAAAGAGGGCAAACAGTCTCTGTTTCCACAGCCAACAGTGCTGGTCGTGGACACGGTGCATCCTCAGCACATGGCCGTGGGGCATGCTTGTCCTTTTTTTCGACAGCTGGCCGTGTTGAGCCGCAACATGCAGAAGAGTTGGTAAAGTGGATCACAAAGTTGTCCTCATTCTCTGTCACCCAGGCTCAGAGAACTTTGGCTGCCAAAGTGGCCTATTCCATTGGCTCAATGACATCAGTCACTCCTTCCTTCCCTAGCCCCACCATCATGTCCTGAGGAGTCCCCCGAACTGTTTGACCACAGTGTTGGGTACATGCTGAAGGAGGATGGGCAGCGTTTTGAAGGCTCCGATCATGGCACCCAGGTTAAGGATGAAAGCAGTAACGTGAGCCCAGAGAGCGCGCGTTTTCCAAAACGCCTTTGGTGTGGGCCTTTTTTGAGACGTGTGCAGCAGATTGCACTTTTGGGCACCACATGCTTGACCAGACATATGTCGAGCTTGCATGCAGTCCATTGGAAACAGTACTTAAAAGACCCACACCAAAGAACAAGGTGGACCTCTCCTTGCTCCTCATCAGCTGGGATCTCCAACCCCACTATACCCTCAGTCCTCTCAGAAACCTGCACTTAGAGGAATGAAGGCGTAGAATTAAGTGTACCAAGCACTTGCGGCTAATATGCTAGCGGTACACCTAAATCTGATTGTAGCAGGCAAATTTCCCTTCTCAGTTGCTAAACCATCAAAACAAATTCGGTCCTGGCCATCCACATCGGCTGAATGCTAGCTTGGCGAAATTGCTAGCACTCCAGCTGCTGCCTTTTCAGCTGGTAGACTCTGCCCCCCTTTTTAGAATTTGTGGAATGTGCGGAACCTCAGTGGCAGGTTCCCAAACGCCATTTCTTTCTCTGAAGGCCATTCCGGCTCTCTACCGGCATGTGGAATGCAATGTCTTGGCCTCGATGGACAGGGTGGTAAGGTGCATATTACCACTGACTCATGGTCCAGCAGGCATGAACATGGACGTTACCTTTCTTTCATGGCACACTGGGTAATTCTGCTGGCAGCTGAGAATGATGCCGGACAGGGTGCAGTAATGTTGGAGCTTGTTTCTCCACCACACCTCAAAAATGCTGGTAGTGGTGATAATGCCACACCTATCTCCTCCACCCCCTCCTCTTCTTCCTCTATGGCCTCTTCCTGTGCAGATTTGTCTTCGGAAACAGCGGTGCTCTGTAGACGTTCAAGCGGCTACCCAAGCACTCAGGCAAAAAGATGAAATGCGGTGCTTGAGTTGGTCTGCTTAGGGGACAGGAGCCACACTGGGGCAGAGATTCTGTCAGATCTGCAGGAGCAGGCTCAGAGGTGGTTGACACCATACCAGCTTCGCCAGGCATGGTGGTTTGCGACAATGGCTGGCACCAACCTCCTCTTCGCCCTCCGACAGGGACACTTGACCCATATTCCCTGTTTGGCTCACATCCTTAATTTGGTGGTGCAGTGGTTCTTGTGCAGGTACCTGGGCTTGCAGGATCTCCTGAGGCAGGTCAGGAAAGTCTGTGTGCATTTCCACTGGTCATATAATGCCAGTGCTCAGCTGGCTGACCTTCAAAAGGAATGTAACCTGCTCAAGAATCGCCTCATCTGTGACATGCCCACCAGGTGGAACTCAACGTTGGCAGAGGGCCATCAATGAGTACCTGTGTGAGTATGGCACCAGAACAGGGTCAGGGGAGCTTGGCTTTTTTTCGCCACGCCAGTGGCTACTGATCAAGGATGCATGCACTGTCCTGTCACCATTTGAGGAAGCCACGAGGAAGGTGAGCAGTGACAGTGCATGCATCAGTGACACTGTCCCTCTTATTCACTTGTTGGAGCACACGCTGCGTGGAATAATGGACAGGGCCCTTGAGGCAGAACAGAGGGAGGACTTCCTTACCTCTCAAGGCCCCCTTTATCCAGACAGAATTCCTACAGGCCCGCCTATCACACAGGAAGAGGAGGAGGAGGAAGATGAGGATTGTGTCAGCATGGAGGTGGAGCCTAGCACTCAGCATCAGCATCAGTCTTCAAGGGATTGTTTTCAGTCCCCAGAAACCCATGTGTTGTAACATGTTGGCCGATTTATGTAGGATATTGTATTACATTACCATATTTACCGAGAATTCAGTTGAACTGTCCAAGCCAGCTGAATTCTAACATATCAAAGGGACAGCTGAAGACCCTTTGATGTGTTATTCTTGGACCCCTTTCACACTGAGGAGTTTTTCAGGCGGTACAGCGGTAAAAATAGCACTGCTATACCGCCTGAAAAACTCCTTCACTGCCTATTCAATGTGAAAGCCTGAGGGCTTTCACACTGAGGCGTTGCGCTGGTGGGAGAGAAAAAAATATCCTGTCAGCGGCATCTTTGGAGCGGTGAGAGGTGTGGCGTGTATACCGCTCCTTCCCATTTAAAACAATGGGAAACCGCGGCTATCCCGCCCCAGTGTGAAAGGAGCCTTATGCAAGACTACCTAGGTGTGCGAGGTGGTCTGT
>NW_024404875.1:0-8026 GCF_905171775.1 Rana temporaria
TACAAAAAAAATTTAAAAATAAAAATTATAGGGACACTTTTCTGTCTGTGGGCAGAGTCTTATTATAATTAGGGGGCGGGGCATTCATTTGTAGGTGTGACTGAGTGAGGTAAATAAAAATGCGGTGTGTGAAAAATGGGCATGGTTTAAGAGGAATAATGGGCGTGGCTTAAATGGGCGTGACTCAATGGGGGTGTGGTTAGAGATGAACGAGGGATGGAGGGGAGAAACAAAGGGAGAAAGCGAGCAAAAGAAAGAGGGATGGAGGGACAGCAGGCCCAGATCCTTCACCACAAGGATGTGTATTTCTGTGTATTCCAGAAAGTTTAACAATCAGTAGATAAACATCCTCCAAACACCTGGTGTTGGCGCTTCAATCATCCCGGCACCATGGTTGTTATGGTGTCAGGGTGATTGAAGTGCATTATTTCTATTATTACATTGTAATATAAAATGAAATAGTTCAACTCACCATAATGCATAATCAGTGGAAGCCTGGAGTGTGTCACTTGCCACCGTCATCTGCCACCAGATGCCATCAGGTGTCCCTCTTTACACCAGGCAATCCCAGCGGAGTCCCTCCTTATACCAGGCATTCCCAGCGGAGTCCCTCCATACACCAGGCATTCCCAGCAAAGTCCCTCCTTAAATCAGGTGTCCCCAGCAGAGTCCCTCCATACACCAGGCATTCCCAGCGGAGTCCCTCCTTACACCAGGCATTCCCAGCGGAGTCCCTCCTTACATCAGATGTCCCCAGCAGAGTCCCTCCTTACATCAGGTGTCCCCAGCAGAGTCCCTCCTTACATCAGGTGTCCCCAGAAGAGTCCCTCCTTACATCAGGTGTCCCCAGCAGAGTCCCTCCTTACATCAGGTGTCCCCAGCAAATTCCCTCCTTACATCAGGTGTCCCCAGCAGAGTCCCTCCTTACATCAGGTGTCCCCAGCAGAGTCCCTCCTTACATCAGGTGTCCCCAGCAGAGTCCCTCCTTACATCAGGTGTCCCCAGCGGAGCCCCTCCTTACATCAGGTGTCCCCAGTAGAGTCCCTCCTTACATCAGGTGTCCCCAGCAAAGTCCCTCCTTACACCAGGCAATCCCAGCGGAGTCCCTCCTTACATCAGGTGTCCCCAGCAGAGTCCCTCCTTACATCAGGTGTCCCCAGCAGAGTCCCTCCTTACATCAGGTGTCCCCAGCAGAGTCCCTCCTTACATCAGGTGTCCCCAGCAAAGTCCCTCCTTACATCAGGTGTCCCCAGCAGAGTCCCTCCTTACATCAGGTGTCCCCAGCAAAGTCCCTCCTTACATCAGGTGTCCCCAGCAGAGTCCCTCCTTACATCAGGTGTCCCCAGCAAAGTCCCTCCTTACATCAGGTGTCCCCAGCAGAGTCCCTCCTTACATCAGGTGTCCCCAGCAGAGTCCCTCCTTACATCAGGTGTCCCCAGCAGAGTCCCTCCTTACATCAGGTGTCCCCAGCAAAGTCCCTCCTTACATCAGGTGTCCCCAGCAGAGTCCCTCCTTACACCAGGTGTCCCCAGCGGAGCCCCTCCTTACATCAGGTGTCCCCAGAAGAGTCCCTCCTTACATCAGGTGTCCCCAGCAGAGTCCCTCCTTACATCAGGTGTCCCCAGAAGAGTCCCTCCTTACATCAGGTGTCCCCAGCAGAGTCCCTCCTTACACCAGGTATACCCAGCAGAGTCCCTCCTTACACCAGGTGTCCCCAGCGGAGCCCCTCCTTACATCAGGTGTCCCCAGCAGAGTCCCTCCTTACATCAGGTGTCCCCAGCAGAGTCCCTCCTTACATCAGGTGTCCCCAGCAGAGTCCCTCCTTACATCAGGTGTCCCCAGCAAAGTCCCTCCTTACATCAGGTGTCCCCAGCAGAGTCCCTCCTTACATCAGGTGTCCCCAGCAAAGTCCCTCCTTACATCAGGTGTCCCCAGCAGAGTCCCTCCTTACATCAGGTGTCCCCAGCAGAGTCCCTCCATACACCAAGTGTCCCCAGCGGAGCCCCCCTTACATCGGGTATCCCCCACAGGAGCCCCACTTACATCAGGTATCCCCCACAGGAGCCCCCTTACATCAAGTAGCCCCCACCGGAGCCTCCCTTACATCAGGTATCTCCCACAGGAGCCCCCCTTACATCAGGTACCCCCAAAAGGATCACCCTTACATCAGGTATCCCCCACAGGATCCCCCTTACATCAGGTATCCCCCACTGGAACCCCCCTTACATCAGGTATCCCCTACTGGAGCCCCCCTTACATCAGGTATCCCCCACAGGATCCCCCTTACATCAGGTATCCCCCACAGGAGCCCCCCTTACATCAGGTATCCCCTACTGGAACCCCCCTTACATCAGGTATCCCCTACTGGAGCCCCCCTTACATCAGATATCCCCTACTGGAACCCCCCTTACATCAAGTATCCCCCACAGGAGCCCCCTTACATCAGGTATCCCCCACTGGAACCCCCCTTACATCAGGTATCCCCTACTGGCACCCCCCTTACATCAGGTATCCCACACTGGAACCCATCCTCACATCAGGAATCCCCCAGCAGCAGAGACTCTCTCCACAGCCATCACAGAACAGAGTGGAGGAGCCGGCTGGGTGGCTGCCCACCCCCGCCCCTTCCCACATCAGGTCACAGACAGAAGGCAGCGGGGCAGGAGGTGGATGGTGCCACAGCTCAATTTCTATTGGTAGCCACCCGGCCTCCTCTTGTTTGTTTAGTCTTCAGGAAAATGGCGGCCGGTGGAGACATTGTGTCCGCCATCCGTGGACCTCTAGTGGCGGAAAAAAAGGATTTCCCGGGACATTTCCCGGGGGAAAAAGGTCTAAATCCTGGGAATGTCCCGGGAAATTCGGGACAGTTGGTAAGTATGGAGTCTGAGACCTTGACCATCTCGAGGCTCTGCTGCCTGGGGACATGGGCGGGGTTCTGCCAGAGAGAGCTTAATGTTTCCTGGGGACATGAGCGGGGTTCTGCCAGAGAAAGCTTCTTGTTTCCTGGAGACATGGGCGGGGTTCTGCCAGAGAGAGCTTATTGTTTCCTGGGGACATGGGCGGGGTTCTGCCAGAGAGAGCTTCTTGTTTCCTGGGGACATGGGCGGGGTTCTGCCAGAGAGAGCTTCTTGTTTCCTGGAGACATGGGCGGGGTTCTGCCAGAGAGAGCTTCTTGTTTCCTGGGGACATGGGCGGGGTTCTGCCAGAGAGAGCTTCTTGTTTCCTGGGGACATGGGCAGGGTTCTGCCAGAGAGAGCTTTTTGTTTCCTGGGGACATGAGCGGGGTTCTGCCAGAGAAAGCTTCTTGTTTCCTGGGGACATGGGCAGGGTTCTGCCAGAGAAAGCTTCTTGTTTCCTGGAGACATGGGCGGGGTTCTGCCAGAGAGAGCTTCTTGTTTCCTGGGGACATGGGCGGGGTTCTGCCAGAGAAAGCTTCTTGTTTCCTGGGGACATGGGCGGGGTTCTGCCAGAGAGAGCTTCTTGTTTCCTGGAGACATGGGCGGGGTTCTGCCAGAGAGAGCTTCTTGTTTCCTGGGGACATGGGCAGGGTTCTGCCAGAGAGAGCTTCTTGTTTCCTGGGGACATGGGCAGGGTTCTGCCAGAGAGAGCTTCTTGTTTCCTGGAGACATGGGCGTGGTTCTGCCAGAGAGAGCTTCTTGTTTCCTTGGGGCATGGGCGGGGTTCTGCCAGAGAGAGCTTCTTGTTTCCTGGGGACATGGGCGGGGTTCTGCCAGAGAGAGCTTCTTGTTTCCTGGGGACATGGGCGGGGTTCTGCCAGAGAGAGCTTCTTGTTTCCTGGAGACATGGGCGGGGTTCTGCCAGAGAAAGCTTCTTGTTTCCTGGAGACATGGGCAGGGTTCTGCCAGAAAGAGCTTCTTGTTTCCTGGGGACATGAGCAGGGTTCTGCCAGAGAAAGCTTCTTGTTTCCTGGGGACATGGCCAGGGTTCTGCCAGAGAGAGCTTTTTGTTTCCTGGGGACATGGGCAGGGTTCTGCCAGAGAAAGCTTCTTGTTTCCTGGGGACATGGGCAGGGTTCTGCCAGAGAAAGCTTCTTGTTTCCTGGAGACATGGGCGGGGTTCTGCCAGAGAGAGCTTCTTGTTTCCTGGGGACATGGGCGGGGTTCTGCCAGAGAGAGCTTCTTGTTTCCTGGGGACATGGGCAGGGTTCTGCCAGAGAGAGCTTCTTGTTTCCTGGAGACATGGGCGGGGTTCTGCCAGAGAGAGCTTCTTGTTTCCTTGGGGCATGGGCGGGGTTCTGCCAGAGAGAGCTTCTTGTTTCCTGGGGACATGGGCGGGGTTCTGCCAGAGAGAGCTTCTTGTTTCCTGGGGACATGGGCGGGGTTCTGCCAGAGAGAGCTTCTTGTTTACTGGGGACATGGGTGGGGTTCTGCCAGAGAGAGCTTCTTGTTTCCTGGGGACATGGGCGGGGTTCTGCCAGAGAGAGCTTCTTGTTTCCTGGGGACATGGGCGGGGTTCTGCCAGAGAGAGCTTCTTGTTTCCTGAGGACATGGGCAGGGTTCTGCCAGAGAAAGCTTCTTTTTTTCTGGGGACATGGGCAGGGTTCTGCCAGAGAGAGCTTTTTGTTTCCTGGGGACATGGGCGGGGTTCTGCCAGAGAAAGCTTCTTGTTTCCTGGGGACATGGGCAGGGTTCTGCCAGAGAAAGCTTCTTGTTTCCTGGAGACATGGGCGGGGTTCTGCCAGAGAGAGCTTCTTGTTTCCTGGGGACATGGGCGGGGTTCTGCCAGAGAGAGCTTCTTGTTTCCTGGGGACATGGGCAGGGTTCTGCCAGAGAGAGCTTCTTGTTTCCTGGAGACATGGGTGGGGTTCTGCCAGAGAGAGCTTCTTGTTTCCTTGGGGCATGGGCGGGGTTCTGCCAGAGAGAGCTTCTTGTTTCCTGGGGACATGGGCGGGGTTCTGCCAGAGAGAGCTTCTTGTTTCCTGGGGACATGGGCGGGGTTCTGCCAGAGAGAGCTTCTTGTTTCCTGGGGACATGGGTGGGGTTCTGCCAGAGAGAGCTTCTTGTTTCCTGGGGACATGGGCGGGGTTCTGCCAGAGAAAGCTTCTTGTTTCCTGGAGACATGGGCGGGGTTCTGCCAGAGAGAGCTTCTTGTTTCCTGCGGACATGGGCAGGGTTCTGCCAGAGAGAGCTTCTTGTTTCCTGGGGACATGGGCAGGGTTCTGCCAGAGAGAGCTTCTTGTTTCCTGGAGACATGGGCGTGGTTCTGCCAGAGAGAGCTTCTTGTTTCCTTGGGGCATGGGCGGGGTTCTGCCAGAGAGAGCTTCTTGTTTCCTGGGGACATGGGCGGGGTTCTGCCAGAGAGAGCTTCTTGTTTCCTGGGGACATGGGCGGGGTTCTGCCAGAGAAAGCTTCTTGTTTCCTGGAGACATGGGCAGGGTTCTGCCAGAAAGAGCTTCTTGTTTCCTGGGGACATGGGCAGGGTTCTGCCAGAGAAAGCTTCTTGTTTCCTGGGGACATGGGCAGGGTTCTGCCAGAGAGAGCTTTTTGTTTCCTGGGGACATGGGCAGGGTTCTGCCAGAGAAAGCTTCTTGTTTCCTGGGGACATGGGCGGGGTTCTGCCAGAGAAAGCTTCTTGTTTCCTGGAGACATGGGCAGGGTTCTGCCAGAAAGAGCTTCTTGTTTCCTGGGGACATGGGCAGGGTTCTGCCAGAGAAAGCTTCTTGTTTCCTGGGGACATGGGCAGGGTTCTGCCAGAGAGAGCTTTTTGTTTCCTGGGGACATGGGCAGGGTTCTGCCAGAGAAAGCTTCTTGTTTCCTGGGGACATGGGCGGGGTTCTGCCAGAGAAAGCTTCTTGTTTCCTGGAGACATAGGCGGGGTTCTGCCTGAGAGAGCTTCTTGTTTCCTGGGGACATGGGCGGGGTTCTGCCAGAGAGAGCTTCTTGTTTCCTGGGGACATGGGCAGGGTTCTGCCAGAGAGAGCTTCTTGTTTCCTGGAGACATGGGCGGGGTTCTGCCAGAGAGAGCTTCTTGTTTCCTTGGGGCATGGGCGGGGTTCTGCCAGAGAGAGCTTCTTGTTTCCTGGGGACATGGGCGGGGTTCTGCCAGAGAGAGCTTCTTGTTTCCTGGGGACATGGGCGGGGTTCTGCCAGAGAGAGCTTCTTGTTTCCTGGGGACATGGGCGGGGTTCTGCCAGAGAAAGCTTCTTGTTTCCTGGAGACATGGGCAGGGTTCTGCCAGAGAGAGCTTCTTGTTTCCTGGGGACATGGGCGGGGTTCTGCCAGAGAAAGCTTCTTGTTTCCTGGAGACATGGGCGGGGTTCTGCCAGAGAGAGCTTCTTGTTTCCTGGGGACATGGGCGGGGTTCTGCCAGAGAGAGCTTCTTGTTTCCTGGGGACATGGGCAGGGTTCTGCCAGAGAGAGCTTTTTGTTTCCTGGGGACATGGGCGGGGTTCTGCCAGAGAGAGCTTCTTGTTTCCTGGGGACATGGGCGGGGTTCTGCCAGAGAGAGCTTCTTGTTTCCTGGGGACATGGGCAGGGTTCTGCCAGAGAGAGCTTCTTGTTTCCTGGAGAAATGGGCGTGGTTCTGCCAGAGAGAGCTTCATGTTTCCTTGGGGCATGGACGGGGTTCTGCCAGAGAGAGCTTCTTGTTTCCTGGGGACATGGGCGGGGTTCTGCCAGAGAGAGCTTCTTGTTTCCTGGGGACATGGGCGGGGTTCTGCCAGAGAGAGCTTTTTGTTTCCTGGGGACATGGGCGGGGTTCTGCCAGAGAAAGCTTCTTGTTTCCTGGGGACATGGGCAGGGTTCTACCAGAGAAAGCTTCTTGTTTCCTGGAGACATGGGCGGGGTTCTGCCAGAGAGAGCTTCTTGTTTCATGGGGACATGGGCGGGGTTCTGCCAGAGAGAGCTTCTTGTTTCCTGGAGACATGGGCGGGGTTCTGCCAGAGAGAGCTTCTTGTTTCCTGGGGACATGGGTGGGGTTCTGCCAGAGAGAGCTTCTTGTTTCCTGGGGACATGGGCGGGGTTCTGCCAGAGAGAGCTTCTTGTTTCCTGGGGACATGGGTGAGGTTCTGCCAGAGAGAGCTTCTTGTTTCCTGGGGACATGGGCGGGGTTCTGCCAGAGAAAGCTTCTTGTTTCCTGGAGACATGGGCGGGGTTCTGCCAGAGAGAGCTTCTTGTTTCCTGCGGACATGGGCAGGGTTCTGCCAGAGAGAGCTTCTTGTTTCCTGGGGACATGGGCAGGGTTCTGCCAGAGAGAGCTTCTTGTTTCCTGGAGACATGGGCGTGGTTCTGCCAGAGAGAGCTTCTTGTTTCCTTGGGGCATGGGCGGGGTTCTGCCAGAGAGAGCTTCTTGTTTCCTGGGGACATGGGCGGGGTTCTGCCAGAGAGAGCTTCTTGTTTCCTGGGGACATGGGCGGGGTTCTGCCAGAGAGAGCTTCTTGTTTCCTGGGGACATGGGCGGGGTTCTGCCAGAGAAAGCTTCTTGTTTCCTGGAGACATGGGCAGGGTTCTGCCAGAAAGAGCTTCTTGTTTCCTGGGGACATGGGCAGGGTTCTGCCAGAGAAAGCTTCTTGTTTCCTGGGGACATGGGCAGGGTTCTGCCAGAGAGAGCTTTTTGTTTCCTGGGGACATGGGCAGGGTTCTGCCAGAGAAAGCTTCTTGTTTCCTGGGGACATGGGCGGGGTTCTGCCAGAGAAAGCTTCTTGTTTCCTGGAGACATGGGCAGGGTTCTGCCAGAAAGAGCTTCTTGTTTCCTGGGGACATGGGCGGGGTTCTGCCAGAGAAAGCTTCTTGTTTCCTGGGGACATGGGCAGGGTTCTGCCAGAGAGAGCTTTTTGTTTCCTGGGGACATGGGCAGGGTTCTGCCAGAGAAAGCTTCTTGTTTCCTGGGGACATGGGCGGGGTTCTGCCAGAGAAAGCTTCTTGTTTCCTGGAGACATGGGCGGGGTTCTGCCAGAGAGAGCTTCTTGTTTCCTGGGGACATGGGCGGGGTTCTGCCAGAGAGAGCTTCTTGTTTCCTGGGGACATGGGCAGGGTTCTGCCAGAGAGAGCTTCTTGTTTCCTGGAGA
>NW_024404875.1:8126-18192 GCF_905171775.1 Rana temporaria
GACCTTATGCCGGTATCGGTATGATATCCCCGTCAAAGATTCCCTTCTTCCATAAGAACATCACCCAATATTCCACTAGGAGGAATATTCCTGAGATCGCCCATTAAGTCACACATGAGTCCAGGCTTACTGCTAGAACAAGACAGACTTTAATGTTATAACACAGAGCTTATATGTAATTTCCAAAACTGTTACAATGACAAATCTCCGCCCCCTCACACTGGGGCTTCCATACAGATGATTAGGCAGACACGACGGAGCCGATGCTGAAAACACATTTTCTTTAGACAATGACATCAATGACGTTGATTACTAGTTGTACTGAATACATTAACTAGACAGCTCGACCCCGCATATAGAGAGATAATTACCACAATGGAGCAATCAGAATAATTAACACAAGCCACTTAAACACAGATCTCCTTCACACAACACAATAGATCAATTAACCTTTAGAAATAGTGAGGGGACATTAGCACTTCAATAACCTGTTAGCCGAGGACAGAATCACACAGGGAAAGCAGGGAGAATTAAACTGAGACATATAGGCAATTGCATCACAATGGCCCCCCTTTTTCTCCCTGCTCCGGCAAACCCGGTTGGACCTTCCCTGGTCCAGTAGGGTTGACGGGTTCAGAGCTTTTAGTCCGAGGTTAACTCCGTTTGGCGTGACTGACCTCCCTTGGCAACTGCTTCCGACTCAGGTATGCCACCGGGTCGTCAGATCACACGCCGGTCAGTCCCCAAGTCTTTGTGCGATCTGCAGAGTCACCAGAAGTCAGTGTGAAGACGGCGAATGGGTCTGTGCGCCGCCGTCTAGGTGCCCCGCTATGGGAGGGGCAGGTTATGGCTCCGAAGTGACAATCACAGGAGATTCATAAAAAAAAGAAAAAGTTATATTCGTTGACATGCTGTAGCACCGGTGCTCAGAGTTCGGGGGGGGGGGGGAATCAGGGCCCCATAGGGTCAGCCACCCTCTGCTCCCTCCGCAGCCGCCAGTTCTCCTCTTTGAGCTTCTCCAGCTCCATCTCCAGTTCATGGAGCCTGGGGGGGTCAGCCTGCTGTGACCTCAGGTGGTTGTTCTCCTCCATGCGGCTTATGCACTCCTCCAGCTCTATGTACTCACGGATCAGCTCCTGCTTGCTCATGTCCTGCAGGCTCTCCACGTGGTCCTTCATCATCAGGAACTGGGTGGTGGTGTAAGGGGCCACCGGTGGGCCCATGGCGAACATCTCGGCCCGCATCTGGGACGCCCGCTGCGACTCCCTCTCCTCCAGTCGCTTCTTCTCCTCCCAGGTCAGCTTGTTATACGGCTTCCAGGACCTCTTCTTCTTGGAGGGTGGCCGGCGGTGCCTCTTCTGCCCAGCTCCCTCCAGGGCCCCTCCGGCTCAGGGCTGTCGCCCATGACCAGCTGACAATGGTGTTTCCGGTTGTCCGTAATAACAGATTGTACCGTGAGGGCTTCGTAAGGGGTGTCCAATGGTTCTTCCTGACCCAGCTCCTGGAGATCCCAAGCCGAGTCTACACAATGGGGTGCTGCTGGTGGGCGGTACCCAGGTTGCGACCAATTTGACCTGGTGTTGTCATTCAGGGGGCAATTCTGCTTGAAGTGACCCAGCTGTTTGCACCGGAAGCAGCGTTGTTCGTTGTCCTCCTGGCGTGGATAGCGAGGGCTAGATGTCATCGGTCTGTTAGGAGGTTAGTATCTAGCGGCAGGTGGGTGTGAGGGTGCCGTTGGTCGTGGAGGTTGTACCCGTGGTGTGACCTGGTTCGTCTTGCGAATATACGCATATTCATCCGCCAACTTCGCGGCCTCTGGTAGAGTCATGGCACTTTTTTCCGGCTGACCGGACAGGTTTCCAGCGGACAACTGTTTCTTAGCATGCTAAGAAACATGTCCGCTGGAAGCCTGTCCGCCGTTCATGTCCGATGGTCAGTACGACTCATCGGACATGTCCGCTGGCCCGAGAACCCGCGCATCGCGTCAAAGTGATTCGACGCATGCGTGGAAGCATTGAACTTCCGGGTTCATGCACGTCGCCGCGTCATCGTCGCCGCGTCGTCACCGCGTATTCTGTCCGCGCGGAATTTGGTCTGATGGTGTGTACAGCCATCAGACCAAATAATCCCAGCGGACATGTCCGATGAAAACAGTCCGCGGACCGTTTTCATCGGACATGTTGGAACCAGGTTCTCTCCCCAACATCTTTTGGTCCTGCCATCTTATTCTGTCTCCACAATGTAATTCTCCAATAAGGGCACACAATACCAAAAGATGTAGAAAACTAAAGATTTATTTAGTATGAAATATCATAAAAGTGGAATGACATAAAATCAAAAGAGAATAGGTCAGCAACTAATACCACAGCTGTGATTACAACACTATACAATCATATCATATATAGGCTTCATTTAGAAAGCACAGTTACAGGTACAATGTTGAGTTGCATATCCAGTGTAGTATTCCAAGATTTGGTGAAGAGCTTGCTCTACATGTTACGCGCGTTAGCGCTTCCTCAGGAGCATAAGATATTGCATCTACTGAAACATATATACAAGAAAACAATGAGTTCACAAGTATACATATATAAAAGGGAGTTTCTTATATACAGTAAAAATATACATAATGCAGTAAATAAAAGAAAACCAAAAACAGTTTATAAAACTAAAAAGATTATTTATGTCTATCAGTACGAGTGCGGTACAGCAGGGGGGGTAGTGGTGCGTCACCCAAAGCCCACCTAGATCAGGAGGAGAAAGGGAGAAAAGGAGAAAAGGGGCAGTGTCATAGAAAATTTGCAATTGAATAGGGAAGGGAAAAAGAAAAAAGAAGAGATATAAATATATTGAATATGTAGCAGCAAGACATGACTTACAAAAATAGGTCGCATTGGGGGTAACCAAGCGATAATAGCGTGTTAGCCCCACAGTGGCTGGGCGGACAAGCTATATCAAGCCAGCCAAACGTGGGGAGATAATCTGTAAATGATAAAGAATTGGGCTTTAAACATAAATAAGTATATTGTTTGTCTGGGACACAATAGGGGAAAGGGAGGGGGGGGGGGAGGAGGGGGAGGGTTTGACCAAAAAGTAGGGGGGGGGGAGGGAAAGAAATTGATAAAGAGCAGCCACCACCAGCATGGATAAAAGCTTACTCACCAAAAACACTGATTTGTAAGCATACAAGTGTTCGGGCAGTCAAGTGCTGGTAGGCACTAGAAATTCGGATCCAGGGATCGCTAGCATGCGGTAATTCAAAATTTCACAGAGCTGGGCTGAACAGGATATATATTAACATATCATAGGGCAATCCAAAAAATCCTGGGTATATAAACCCAGAGGTATTGTATAGGATTCCCAAAGCTAGTTCCTATAAGGAAACAAATAACACCAGGGTAAGTCCTAAATAAAGAGGAAGATACCATGGGTAAAAAGTATTATTGCAGCCCTAATATTAGAGTCTGTAACGATTCAGTGTACCTGCAGCCTGATCAGCAAGGTGAAAACCGCATGTGTCCCCAGGAAAGCGATGACGCCGATACATAGTAAAGTGTGTTGTGTCAGTTTTATATATCCCCCTACCTGGTTGTTGATAAGTTGGATCAGCTGGATCGGCGTAGCCCGTCGCACCCGTGATGACGTCATCATCGATCGCTCATCACATGACCGGCTCAAAGCTTAGGGTTGGTGGATGATGGGGGCGGATGCAACAAGCATCCCATCCAATCAGAGGCCTGAAAAAACGAGTGGAAGGGCAGGGTACCGCCTCACGGTCTGGAGATGGATGTGCAACACATGGTCGTCCCCACGTGGGCAGCGGTGGGGACGTCCAACAGCGTCACACAGTACACATCGACGGATCAACAAAAGATCCGCCCAGAAGGGCGGACACGCCGCCGGAGCCCACCAATAAGCAATCCTGCAGGGGAAGAGAATGGGAGAGGAACTCCATAGTCGACGGGGAACATGCACATAAAATACAGGATTCCCTAGTCGGCTTGGTGGATGCAAGGCGCGCATCCGTCATTTCAGCGAGGAGGACCGGCGAGTCAACATCGGGAGAAGAAGAGAAGTGAAGAACATGACGTCACAGCGCGGAAGAAGACGTACAGCACGGAAGAAGGGACCGGACTGCGAGACGAAGAACCGGGGTGCGACGAGTCAAGAGCGGCGAGACCCCCCGGATAGCGGAGAAGACCCGTCGGGATAGCGGAAGAAGAAGAGCCCCGCCGAAGACGCCGGAGGAAACCCGCCGGGGGGGTGGGGGCTTTTTTAAAAGCCACCCCCCCCGGCGGTGGAAGAGAACCAGACGGCGGCCCCCACCCACCCGAAGACGTCAAAGAAGAAGCCCCCCCTGGTAAAAGAGCTAATAAAGAAGACAGGGGGCGGCCTCCGGAGCAGAAAAATAAAATATTTTAATACACTGTGTGGTTTATTTGTGTTTTTACCACTTTTCTTGCAGGTGAATGGGTAGGGGTACGATGTACCCCATACTCATTCACTTAGGGTGGGGGGCCGGTATCCGGGGGCCCCCTTATTAAAGGGGGCTCCCAGATTCCGATAAGCCTCCCGCCCGCATACCCCGACAACCAACGGCCAGGGTTGTCGGGAAGGGGCCCTGTCCTCATCAACATGGGGACAGGGTGCTCTGAGGTGGGGGGGGGCCGCAGTGCGCCCCCCTGCCCCAGAGCACCCAACCCCCCCATGTTGAGGGCATGCAGCCTGGTACGGCTCAGGAGGGGGGGGGGCGCTCGCTCGTCCCCACTTTTTTCGGCGTAGGGGGGCTCTCCTTACAACCCATAACAGACCTAAGGGCCCGGTATGCTCCTGAGGGGGGACCCATGCCGGATTTTTATTTAAAATCCAGCGGGGACTTCCCCCTCAGGATTCATAACAAACGCCGCACACGTGTAGAATTGGCGGGAATCCAAGTCGGATCTCCCGTCGCTTCTATGACGCGCTTGCTGGGATGTGCTGTCACTATTCCAGTGAGTGCGAGATCTCGGCACCATGTCGCCGAGTATCAGCGCGACGCTGTCGTGCTAAAAGCACAATATCACAAACACCTACTGTACAGACTCCAACATTTCCATAGAGAAGAATCTAGGGTGTCTTTAGGTACCAAGAGAGGAAGTGCTCTAAAGTAGAAAAGTCGTTTTGGCAAAATTACCATTTTTGTTGCGACAATCCTACCCATAAACGACATATGGAATGTTGACCATGATTTGAGGAGACTTATTGGAGAATTACATTGTGGAGACAGAGGTGGAGACATGCTTTGCTGATTGACCAGGAAACTACAAGGCTGCAGAGCCAATTGCACATTTGATCTCCTTTATTAGGGATCCACTCAATTTGGTAAGCAGTTCTGAGATAAGAGGTGGAGGCTTTCTTCTATCCTGCCGTTGAGACGCGGTTCCCTGGATACTTTCAGCACTTTTCTGTGATCTGCATTTTTTGCACGGAGATTAAACTTAATTGATTTTTCTCTTGGACTTTGTTTGTGTGTTTTGCACAGAGGTTTATGCATGCACATGTCACTTTATTCATTTAATCTTTTTTTTACATGAACTATTTGATCAGAAATATTTTGTATAGATATCATGCACATGTCAGCAATTTATGTTTTATTAATCATGTTGGCTTTATGATTATCTCATCTGATCCATTGTTCACGCAGCGCAGCATCAATTTTATTTATAAATTGTGTCTGCAGCACAGAGAAGGAAGATTATCCCAGAGAAATACAGGAATACAGGACGGGGAACACAGCTGAGGAAAGTGACCAGGGGATTACAGGCTGATATCACCCAGTCCCCGCCCTACTCTGGACCAATCAGTGAGCAGTATGGGTGGAGGAATGGATTTAGTGTTAATGACCCACCTGTGCTGATCTCTGTAGGAGTGTCCTCCTCTATAAATGTCCCCGTTATTCCATCCTCCTCCATAGACTGCTGATCATCCCTCACATACGTCTCTTCTTCTTCTGATTTCACCTCAAATTCTATATCGATTGGATCTCCACTCTAAACCAAGAGAATGAGAGAGAATATCATCTGTAAGATATAAGCTTTATTATTGTGACATATAAAATCCACATATTGTCTCTATAAGTGTGTTTTATAACCTCCGTCCCACCAACCTTGCAATATTGAGGGATGGTGTGACCTTCCTGTGTGGAATCTCGGGAATACAGAGGACGGGGACATCTCTCTGGGGGGTTTCTGTAGCTGGATGACTCCACCATGGTGTCCTGGTACAGATCTTTGTGATCTTTTAGAGACTCTGACTCCTCCATCACCCCATCCTCATCATCCTCCTCTTTTATCTCTTCTTTAACCTCAACTTTAGGATCTCTCAGGTTTCCACTCTGAATATAGAATAAAAATGACATCAATGGTAACAATGCAGATAATGTACAGATCCTAATGATACTATCAGTGATTGGAGAAATAGACAGTGACATCCTGACACCTTATAGGAACCTGACACACACAATGATACAGTCACCATCCAGACACACCCCTTGTCTGTTACTGGATAATGTCCCAGAATCCTCCTCACCTCTCCTGTCAGCAGCTCCATCATCTTCTTGGTGACTTCTAGAATCTTCTCCATGTTGTGTCTCTCGGGTTTTAGGGAGTCACATGGAGACACTGTGATGGTCATGTGATCACCTGACTTCACAAGAGGAAATCTCTGTATTGAGGAACCAATAGGAATATCATGTTAGCCTCCCAGAATCCTCCTCACCTCTCCGGTCAGGTCTGTATTATTAATAGAGATAAGAGTGATGTCATGTGACCTCCCAGAATCCTCCTCACCTCTCCGGTCAGGTCTGTGTATTATTATTAGAGATAAGAGTGATGTCATGTGACCTCCCAGAATCCTCCTCACCTCTCCGGTCAGGTCTGTGTTTTATTAATAGAGATAAGAGTGATGTCATGTGACCTCCCAGAATCCTCCTCACCTCTCCGGTCAGGTCTGTGTATTATTAATAGAGATGAGAGTGATGTCATGTGACCTCCCAGAATCCTCCTCACCTCTCCGGTCAGGTCTGTATTATTAATAGAGATAAGAGTGATGTCATGTGACCTCCCAGAATCCTCCTCACCTCTCCGGTCAGCAGGTAGATGATCTCCAGGGTGAGGTTTAGTATCTTCTCAGTCACGTGACTCCGGTCCTCCTCCATCCTCATTGATGATGTCATATGCAGGTTTCTCTGTAGACGGAGAGTGGAGAATACACTGTTTAGCTTCTGACCAGCTGATTTGTAAGAGCCAATAATATGATGGAATAGATAACTCCGCCCGCTGACAATGAAAGGTTTAGCTCCCAGCATCCATATTGTCGGTGTGTTGGAGCCTTGTATAGGAAGAGATAACATTTTATATTTGGCTATATAGAGTTCTATAGATAACAATGAATGGGGGGAAATATTATTTTGAAACCCCGCCCCCTCCCCAATATTCACAGCTCTGTCCTCAGACCTCTCATTGCTTTCTAGGACTTTTCTCTCTATCACCAACCAGTGTAATTCATTGTTAGCTGTTATGCCCCCTCCTCCATGTAGGTTTTCTTTGTGACTTATGGGGGGGGGGGGGTTTCATGTTTGCTTTCTGCTATAGTTGGAAAAAATATACAGCAAGCCTTTGTTTTGAGGGGTTCATCTTTTAGGGTTCCTAATTTAGATTTTTTTCCTAGGACCTTTGATAACATTTTGGGGAGCCCCACATATGGAGTTAGAATGATGTTGGGGTATCACTTTGCATGCAGCATGTCCTCACATTGATGCGCGGTAAACAGTATGCACCAAAAGCTCCACACATCCTCTCAGTGCCAGGACAAGGCCATCCAGTGCCCCGGGCAAAGATGCCAAGCTGCACCCCTCCCCACCCTTGGGGTTAGGGTCAGGGAACCCACATCCCTGCAATAAACCATTGAGCCCAGGGCAGCTTCTCCTCCTGCCCACCCCTTATCCCGGTCAGAGCTGAGTAATAGCCGCACAGTAAGGGTTCATTCATATGTGCGGCAGGCCCTTGCTTCCCCTTTGAAGAGCATTTGCGATGGATCCCTACTCATTGGCATTTGATAGGCACTGAGGAGGTGATCATTGCCTCCTCACCACCTGTTTTAACCCTACAAATGCAATCTACCATGCTGCAATCACATGCACTGCATATGCAGTTGCAGGACAATTGAATTGTATGAATGGGTCGTGTTTGGTGATGGTAGCACCAGCTGAATGCGACGTGCCATTTCATTTTTGCATGTGTACATCTCTAAGTGCCGCTTTACATCTATGCGGCTTCAAAGTTGCGTGACTTTGACAGGCGACATCCTGCGTGACTTCATTGCGGCTTGCTTGAGACTTCATTAACCACTTGCTTACTGGGCACATAAACCCCCTTCGTTCCCAGGCGAAATCTCAGCGTCCGGCACTGCGTCGCTTTAACTGACAATTGCGCGGTCGTGCGACGTGGCTCCCAAACAAAATTGGCGTCCTTTTTTCCCCACAAATAGAGCTTTCTTTTGGTGGTATTTGATCACCTCTGCGGTTTTTATTTTTTGCGCTATAAACAAAAAAAGAGCGACAATTTAAAAAAAATATATTTTTTTTTTACTTGTTGCTATAATAAATATCCCAATTTTTTTTTAAAAAAACTATTTTTTTTCTCAGTTAAGGCCGATACGTATTTTTCGACGTAGTTTTGTAAAAAAAAAAAAAAAATCGCAATAAGCGACTGGTTTGCGCAAAAGTTATAGCGCCTACAAAATGGGGAACAGAATTATGATTTTTTTTATTATTTTTTTTTTTTACTAGTAATGGCGGCGATCTGCGATTTTTATTGGGACTGCGATATTGCGGAGGACATATCGGACACTTTTGACACAAATTTGGTGCCATTCACATTTATACAGCGATCAGTGCTATAAAAATGCACGAATTACTGTATAAATGTGACTGGCAGGGAAGGGGTTAACACTAGGGGGTGAGGAAGGGGTTAACTGTGTAGCCTGGGTGTGTTCTAACTGTGTGGGGGGAGGGGGGTGACTGGGGGAGGGGACCGATGCTGTGTCCCTATGTACAAGAGACACAGATCGGTCTCCTCTCTCCCTGACAGGACGTGGAGCTCTGTGTTTACACCCCATCATTACACACAGAGCTCCACGTCCCTGCTGTCACCTGCCGTGTCACCGACGATCGCGTGTACCCGGCGGACATCGCGGCCGCCAGGTACACGCATCGGGTCTTCGGCGATGCGCCGGGACAGTTTTTACCCGCCGCGCGCCACCCAGTGGCGGGCGCGGGTAATGCACATAAAAGGCCGTGTTTAAACGGCCACTTGGCACTTGAGAGCCGCGCTGCGGACGTATTTTGTCTATAGCGCGGATCTCAAGTGGTTAACAGAAATCAATGTAAGATGCGATGAAGTCACCCAAAAGTCGTGGAATTTGAGTCACACCGATTAGAAGGGTTCCGGTGCAATAAGCTTTGAACTTTCAAGTCACATGACAAGTTGCGGCAGCGTGAACTGGCACTAAGCGGCTGCATGCCCTTGTTTAATTGAGAAATCACAGGGCGGTAAAACCACAACACTTAAAGCCTCCGAAAACAGTGCCCAACCTCCGGCATCAGTGCCGGGACAAGGTCATTTAGAGCCCAGGGCGAACATGCCAAATTCTGCCCCCCTAAGATGTATGCAGCAATATGTATCAGCAAAGTTCCCCCCACAAAAACACTGAGCACTAATCTGCATGCTTACCCCCTAAGCATAAATCCCCCCTCCTCCCAGTACAAATCCACCCCCGCTGAAATCCCCCTCCCAGCAAAAATCCTTGTCCCCCAAATCCCCCCCGGGTCAAATGCCCCCCTCCTACATTTTCCCCTCCTGATACACTTCTCCCCCCCTTCAAATCCCTCCCTCCCAGCACAAACTCCCCTCAAATCCCCCTTCCAAGCACAAATCTTGTCCCATCCCTCCTCCCAACAAATCTCTCTAGATTACTATTCTTAGCACTAACCGCCATTTTCCCTCTTAGAACAATACTTACCCCCTGCCTT
>NW_024404876.1:0-18093 GCF_905171775.1 Rana temporaria
AGAGGAGGGGCCGCTGGGGAATAGCGCAACATGATAGAGGATAGTAAGAACTTATTACAGATGTGAGCCATTTCTGCGCTACTCTGCATTTAAAGGAAACTGAAAGTGCCTAGTACCTTGTGCCCTGTGCCCTGCTGTGCCCAGTACCCTGCCATGCCTAGTACCCTGCCATGCCCAGTACCCTGTGCCCTCCCGTGCCCAGTACCCTGTGCCCTGCCGTGCCCTGTGCCCTGCCATGCCCAGTACCCTGTGCCCTGCCATGCCCAGTACCCTGTGCCCTGCCATGCCTAGTACTCTGCTGTGCCCAGTACCCTGATGTGCACCATACCCTGTGCCCAGTACCCTGATGTGCCCTGTGACCTTCCGTGCCCAAGTACCCTGATGTGCCCAGTACTCTGGTGTGCCCAGTCCCCAGTACCCTGATGTGCCCCATACCCTGTCCCCAGTAACCTGATGTGCACCATACCCTGCCCAGTACCTTGATGTGCCCTGTGACCTGCCGTGCCCAAGTACCCTGATGAGTACTTATACTCGCGTAAATGCTGCCGATGCCCTGTCCAATACTTCTCTATTGAGAAGAGAGTGGCGGGTGGAGAGTGGGCGGGGGGTGGAGAGCAGGGCGGAGAGCAGAGCAGTCCTCAGTACCCCGCTGTGCCCTGTGCCCTGATGTGACATGCACGATTGCACGGCAGACTTTTTTCCTCACTTGTTAGGATTTATGATCCAATGCTTGTTGCTCGTCTTTCTGCTGGTCGTGGTCACCCTGGAATTTTGCTCCATCTCTAATGTTTTCGCTATGTGACTGTAAAGGGGCATTCTTCCCACTAACCACCAATGTAAGAGACATCCTTCCCACTGACCACCAATGTACGAGACATCCTTCCCACTGATCACCAATGTAAGAGACATCCTTCCCACTGACCACCAATGTAAGAGACATCCTTCCCACTGACCACCAATGTAAGAGACATCCTTCCCACTGACCAGCAATGTACGAGACATCCTTCCCACTGACCACCAATGTACGAGACATCCTTCCCACTGACCACCAATGTACGAGACATTCTTAAATTTGAAAACTGTCACATGACATTAAAAAAAATGTATCGAGTACATGGGGAAAAAAAATTATCGGTACTTGTACTCGGTCCTAAAAAAAGTGGTATCGGGACAACCCTAGGTGACACCAGTTTTTTCTGCACCAGGTGACACCAACTTGTTGACATGCCAACAAATCTATCCGCTGGAATCGGATCCCACGGATCGATCCGCTGGTCTGTACAGACTCACCAGATCGATCCGTCCGAGGGGATCCCCCGCATGCGTCGTAATGATTAGACGCATGCGTAGAATTCCTTATATGACTGCGTCGCGCACGTCGCCACGTCATCATCGCGGCGACGGCGCGACACGTCATCGCCAGAGGATTTCGGCGCGGATTTCGATTCGATGGTGAGTACACTCCATCGGATGGAAATCCGCGCAAATCCTCAAGAGGATTTATCCGCGGATACGGTCCAGCGGACCGTATCCGCGGATAAATCCTCTCGTGTGTATGGGGCCTAACTCGCATTCATATATTAGGGACAATTTTTTTTTAGATGGAAGCCAATTATCAGCATATCTTTGGAGCGTTGGAGGAAACCGGAGTACCCGGAGGAAACCCACGCAGGCACAGGGAGAAAATGCAAACTCCAGGCAGGTAGTGTCATGGTCGGGATTCGAACCAGCGACACTTTTTAATGCTAGGTGAGAGTGCCGCCCACTACACCACTGTGATTCAGAGGCGATTCAGTTCGCATGTGCAGCACTATATAAGTCTTTCACTCACTCACTCACTCACTGTGCGGCCCGATGCTCTCTGGTGTATATATGATGTGTTTAGATGCTCTCTGGTGTATTTTTGATGCATTTAGATGCACTCTGGTGTGTTTTTGATGCGTTCATTCTGTATTCCACCGCTAATATATACTCAGCATTGACCTTGTATAGTGCTTTTCCCTCTGGGGACTCCAAGTACTTGGAGATGGCGTTGGCCGGGAATCGAACCCGGGTCAGCTGCTGGGAAGGCAGCTATGCTCACCACTGCACCACCAACGCAAGGTAGCATGTCTTTGTAGTGTGGGAGGAAACGGAGTATCCAGAGCAAACCCACGCAAACACAGGGAGAACATGCAGATAGTGTCCTGGTCAGGATTTGAACCAAGGACCCCCGTGCTGCAAGGCTAACCACTAAGCCTCTTTGCTGCCCATAAACAGCCTCTGTTCTCTAAGGCCCACCCCCGCAGAGCAGGGTACATAAGTCCACTCAAAGCGCCTACAGAAAAAATCCAAACGTAACCTAAACGACTGGGGTGCAGCGGTTGTACCCAATGTGACATCTGTGTGGGTGCCGGTGTACGGCCCTGAACGCACCCAGGGTGCGTCCACAAAACGGCACCCGCATGGATGTACTTTTTGGGGTAAACGCAGCCCCCACACAGGGTACAGATTCATACACATCATGTGAGTGAGGCCTTGGACTTCTCCATGAAGGACCTCACTGGTGGGAAGAGTTCTCATTTCCCCAGCAGAGAAAGCCTAAAGAAAGCTGGAAAGACTCCTCCCACCTCCTGAAGACAAGAAGAGTTCCAACCTCCCCTCATAGCTGGTGCAACACATGCCTAAAAAACATACTGGCCTCCAACCTCCCCTTATAGCCAGTCCAACACACGCCTGAAAAACATACCGGCCTCCAACCTCCTCTCACAGCAGGTCCAACACGCCTGCAGGAAAATAAAGTCTATTGGCCTCCAACCTCCTCTTACAGCCGGTCCATAGAGTAGCACAATTAATAATTTTTTTTTGTTTGTTTTATTTATTTTTTATTTTTTATTTATTTAATTTTTTTTATCTGGTTTCAACCCCCCTGACAATCTCCAATGTAGAGTTTGAGGATTCTTTCATTAAACAAGTGGAAGTCGCACTCTGGTGCCGTCTCTTTGTGGAAGTCGCACTCTGGTGGCGTCTCTTTGTGGAAGTCGCACTCTGGTGGCGTTTCTTTGTGGAAGTCGCTCTCTGGGGGACTGGCCTTGCCTGGGGGCACTCACACTGTCTTTTATTTTTTCTATTTTTGTTTCTTTTTCTGGTTCTTTTTCCTTTGTCTGGTTTTTGAATTTCGTACTTGTTTTCGTACTTGTTTTCGTACTTGTTTTCGTACTTGTTTTTGTACTTGTTTTCGTACTTGTTTTCGTACTTGTTATATTTCTTGTTTTCGTACTTGTTTTCTTTCTGACAGGGAGTGCCACTTTTTTGTGGAGTCTCGGTGTCATCGTCGCTTTCTGGAGGAAGCGTAGAGCGATCACGACGTTTTAGTGGAATCCTTGGGTGGAGGTATTTCTTTGATGCTTTCTGAAATAGACGGCTATGTTTTCGTCGAGGACCAGTTTCATCTTCCCTTCCTGGAGGAAGTGTAAAGCGAACATGACGTTCTGGTTTCTTTTTGTAGAATATGCCCTTTGGTGGCATCTCCTTGTAGAAATCGCCCTCCGGTGGCGTCTCCTTGTGGAAGTCGCCCTCCGGTGGCGTCTCTTTGTTGAAGTCGCACTCTTGTGGCGTCTCTTTGTGGAAGTCGCACTCTTGTGGCGTCTCTTTGTGGAAGTCGCACTCTTGTGGCGTCTCTTTGTGGAAGTCGCACTCTTGTGGCGTCTCTTTGTGGAAGTCGCACTCTGGTGGCGTCTCCTTGTGGAAGTCGCACTCTGGTGGCGTCTCTTTGTGGAAGTCGCACTCTGGTGGCGTCTCCTTGTGGAAGTCGCTCTCTGGGGGACTGGCCTCGCCTGGGGGGCACTCATACTGTCTTTTTTATTTTTTCTATTTTTGTTTATTTTTCTGGTTCTTTTTCCTTTGTCCGGTTCTGTGATGATCGAGGGTTCTTCCGGTGGAGTCACCTTGTGGAAGTCGAACCCTGGAGCGGCCCCGTCCGGGGCGCACTCTGTTGGAGCGGCCCCGTCCGGGGCGCACTGTATTGTAGCGTCCCAGTCCGGGGCGCACTCTGTTGGAGCATCCCAGTCCGGGGCGCACTCTGTAGGAGCATCTCAGTCCGGGGCGCACTCTGTAGGAGCGTCCCAGTCCGGGGCGCACTCTGTAGGAGCGTCCCAGTCCGGGGCGCACTCTGTAGGAGAGTCCCAGTCCGGGGCGCACTCCAATGTAGAGTTTGAGGATTCTTTCATTAAACAAGTGGAAGTCGCACTCTGGTGCCGTCTCTTTGTGGAAGTCGCACTCTGGTGGCGTTTCTTTGTGGAAGTCGCTCTCTGGGGGACTGGCCTTGCCTGGGGGGCACTCATACTGTCTTTTATTTTTTCTATTTTTGTTTCTTTTTCTGGTTCTTTTTCCTTTGTCTGGTCTTTGAATTTCGTACTTGTTTTCGTACTTGTTTTCGTACTTGTTTTCGTACTTGTTTTCGTACTTGTTTTCGTACTTGTTATATTTCTTGTTTTCGTACTTGTTTTCTTTCTGACAGGGAGTGACACTTTTTTGTGGAGTCTCGGTGTCATCGTCGCTTTCTGGAGGAAGCGTAGAGCGATCACAACGTTTTAGTGGAATCCTTGGGTGGAGGTATTTCTTTGATGCTTTCTGAAATAGACGGCTATGTTTTCGTCGAGGACCAGTTTCATCTTCCCTTCCTGGAGGAAGTGTAAAGCGAACATGACGTTCTGGTTTCTTTTTGTAGAATATGCCCTTTGGTGGCATCTCCTTGTAGAAATCGCCCTCTGGTGGCGTCTCCTTGTGGAAGTCGCCCTCCGGTGGCGTCTCTTTGTTGAAGTCGCACTCTTGTGGCGTCTCTTTGTGGAAGTCGCACTCTTGTGGCGTCTCTTTGTGGAAGTCGCACTCTTGTGGCGTCTCTTTGTGGATGTCGCACTCTGGTGGCGTCTCCTTGTGGAAGTCGCACTCTGGTGGCGTCTCTTTGTGGAAGTCGCACTCTGGTGGCGTCTCCTTGTGGAAGTCGCTCTCTGGGGGACTGGCCTCGCCTGGGGGGCACTCATACTGTCTTTTTTCTTTTTTCTATTTTTGTTTATTTTTCTGGTTCTTTTTCCTTTGTCCGGTTCTGTGATGATCGAGGGTTCTTCCGGTGGAGTCACCTTGTGGAAGTCGAACCCTGGAGCGGCCCCGTCCGGGGCGCACTCTGTTGGAGCGGCCCCGTCCGGGGCGCACTCTATTGTAGCGTCCCAGTCCGGGGCGCACTCTGTTGGAGCGTCCCAGTCCGGGGCGCACTCTGTAGGAGCATCTCAGTCCGGGGCGCACTCTGTAGGAGCATCTCAGTCCGGGGCGCACTCTGTAGGAGCGTCCCAGTCCGGGGCACACTCTGTAGGAGCGTCCCAGTCCGGGGCGCACTCTGTAGGAGCATCCCAGTCCGGGGCGCACTCTGTAGGAGCGTCCCAGTCCGGGGCGCACTCTGTTGGAGCGTCCCAATCCGGGGCGCACTCTGTTGGAGCGTCCCCGTCCGGGGCGCACTCTGTAGGAGCTGCCCCGTCGGGGGCACACTCTGTAGGAGCGGCCCAGTCGGGGGCGCACTCTGTAGGAGCATCCCAGTCCGGGACGCACTCTGTAGGAGCGTCCCAGTCCGGGGCGCACTCTGTAGGAGCGTCCCAGTCCGGGGCGCACTCTGTAGGAGCGTCCCAGTCCGGGGCGCACTCTGTAGGAGCGGCCCCGTTGGGGGCGCACTCTGTAGGAGCGGCCCCGTCGGGGGCGCACTCTGTAGGAGCGACCCCGTCCGGGGCGCACTCTGTAGGAGCAACCCCGTCCGGGCCGCACTCTTAAGGAGCGACCCCGTCCGGGGCGCACTCTGTAGGAGCGACCCCGTCCGGGGCGCACTCTGTGGGAGCGACCCCGTCCGGGGCGCACTCTGTGGGAGCGGCCCAGTCCGGGGCGCACTCTGTAGGAGCGACCCCGTCCGGGGCGCACTCTGTAGGAGCGACCCCGTCCGGGGGGCACTCTGTAGGAGCGACCCCGTCCGGGGGGCACTCTGTAGGAGCGACCCCGTCCGGGGCGCACTCTGTAGGAGCGACCCCGTCCGGGGGGCACTCTGTTGGAGCGACCCCGTCCGGGGGGCACTCTGTTGGAGCGACCCCGTCCGGGGCGCACTCTGTTGGAGCGGCCCAGTACGGGGCGCACTCTGTTGGAGCGGCCCCGTCCGGGGCGCACTCTGTTGGAGCGGCCCAGTCCGGGGCGCACTCTGTTGGAGCGGCCCGGTCCGGGGCGCACTCTGTTGGAGCGGCCCCGTCCGGGGCGCACTCTGTTGGAGCGGCCCAGTCCGGGGCGCACTCTGTTGGATCGGCCCCGTCCGGGGCGCACTCTGTTGGAGCGGCCCAGTCCGGGGCGCACTCTGTTGGATCGGCCCAGTCCGGGCGCACTCTGTAGGAGCGGCCCCGTCGGGGGCGCACTCTGTAGGAGCGGCCCTGTCCGGGGCGCACTCTGTTGGAGCGGCCCCGTCCGGGGCACACTCTGTTGGAGCGGCCCCGTCGGGGGCGCACTCTGTTGGAGCAGCCCTGTCGGGGGCGCACTCTGTAGGAGCGGCCCCGTCGGGGGCGCACTCTGTAGGAGCGGCCCCGTCGGGGGCGCACTCTGTAGGAGCGGCCCCGTCTGGGGCACACTCTGTAGGAGCGGCCATGTCTGGGGCACACTCTGTAGGAGCGGCCCCGTCGGGGGCGCACTCTGTTG
The DNA here is from genome assembly GCF_905171775.1 of Rana temporaria. NCBI lineage: Eukaryota > Metazoa > Chordata > Amphibia > Anura > Ranidae > Rana > Rana temporaria. Next base: position 6,697 of record NW_024404876.1, read on the forward strand.
GAGCAGCCCCGTCGGGGGCGCACTCTGTTGGAGCGGCCCCGTCGGGGGGCGCACTCTGTAGGAGCGGCCACGTCTGGGGCGCACTCTGTAGGAGCGGCCCCGTCGGGGGCGCACTCTGTTGGAGCGGCCCCGTCGGGGGCACACTCTGTAGGAGAGGCCCCGTCGGGGGCGCACTCTGTAGGAGCGGCCACGTCGGGGGCGCACTCTGTAGGAGCGGCCCTGTCGGGGGCGCACTCTGTTGGAGCGGCCCCGTTGGGGGCGCACTCTGTAGGAGAGGCCCCGTCGGGGGCGCACTCTGTAGGAGCGGCCCCTTCGGGGGCGCACTCTGTTGGAGCGGCCCCGTCCGGGGGGCACTCTGTAGGAGCGGCCCCGTCGGGGGCGCACTCTGTAGGAGCGGCCCCGTCGGGGGCGCACTCTGTAGGAGCGGCCCCGTCCGGGGCGCACTCTGTTGGAGCGGCCCCGTCCGGGGCGCACTCTGTTGGAGCGGCCCCGTCGGGGGCGCACTCTGTAGGAGCGGCCCCGTCGGGGGCGCACTCTGTAGGAGCGGCCATGTCTGAGGCGCACTCTGTAGGAGCGGCCCCGTCGGGGGCGCACTCTGTTGGAGCGGCCCCGTCGGGGGCGCACTCTGTTGGAGCGGCCCCGTCGGGGGCGCACTCTGTAGGAGCGGCCCCGTCGGGGGCGCACTCTGTTGGAGCGGCCCCGTCGGGGGCGCACTCTGTAGGAGCGGCCCCATCTGGGGCACACTCTGTAGGAGCGGCCATGTCTGGGGCACACTCTGTAGGAGCGGCCCCGTCGGGGGCGCACTCTGTTGGAGCGGCCCCGTCGGGGGCGCACTCTGTTGGAGCGGCCCCGTCGGGGGCGCACTCTGTTGGAGCGGCCCCGTCCGGGGCGCACTCTGTTGGAGCGGCCCCGTCCGGGGCACACTCTGTTGGAGCGGCCCCGTCCAGGGCTGTCTCCGTATGAACGTCACATGCTGGTGGCGTCTCCGTGTGAACGGCACATGCTGGTTGAGCCTCAATGTAGCTTTCACATTCTGTCTCGCTCACTGGGGCAGACCTGCCTTGTGAGCTGTCTCTGTAGTTAATACCGCGTACATCTGCAATTAAAAAGAAGAATGAGATTTAGCACCTTCACCTACATTTCTTATATTGTTTATACAACATCAAATTATAGAGAGAAAAGTTCAAAATTCCAAAATGACTAATGTTGGCCTTCATATAAAATTCTGGTTGCCTGGCACTAAAATGATTGGAGTCAGAAAGGGGACTGGTTCTTCACTGGTTCATGCCGGCCTCTTTTATTGTCATCCCTCGAATTGTTGCGGTGGATTGATACAGAAGAGGCCGGGACCTGGCACCGCTGCATTGCAGATTACTCCGCCACACCTCAAAGTGGAAAAAATAGTCCCCTGCACGTTTTGGATCGATTGCCATGCGATTCTGTCATGTGACAAGATCTTGCCATCTTTGGGGGGCCCATTAAGAATAATCCGAATGCTTGCTTCACATTTTCCCATGATTTAGAATTGCAGGCAGAATCCTATCACTTCTGCCGGCCATTCCAAATCGCCAATTGTGGGCGGGGTCTAAGGCAGAATTCCAGGCAAATGATGAAATAGTTACTGTCTGTGGGAGCCCTGCAGCAACTTACTGAGGCCCCATTTGTTCAGGGGGGGGGGGGGCATAAAGGGTCTATTTATTGCCTGTGGGGTGCATACAAAGTGATCTTCTGCACCGCAGTTCCCCATAATTAAATGTAAGCTTTGGCCTCTTCTATATTAACCAATCGGTGACAGGCTTGGATAGTAATTGTTGGAAAATCCAGCACTTTAGATTACGCCACCTGCACCCTAAAGACAGTAAATAATCCCAGCCTGTAATAAGGGGAGTGCAAAGCTTGTTTAAACAACAAATTGGTTGGCAGCTGTCAGGTGGTGGAATTGGCTCCCTGTATACGGTGCCAAGAATTTCTGTTTTTTGTTTGTTGTCCTGTAAACAGCAATCTGATGATTTTTTAAAAAATGTCCATTGTCATTGTCCATGGTAGAAAATATATATATATTTTTTTTATATTTTGCTCTATTTCCATTTTATATCGCAAAATATAAAAAATCAAGTGGTGAATAAATAACACCAAAAGAAAGCTCTATTTGTGTGAACAAAGCAACAAAAATTCCATTTGGGTACATCGTAGCATGACCGCGCAATTCTCATTGAAATTGCGAGAGCACGGAGAGCTGAAAATTGGTCTGGGAAGGAAGGGGGTGAAGTTGCCTGGTATTGAAAAGGTTAATGGTGCCAAAACACACCAAAAAAATCTCAGCTTCTTTATGTGTGTTTTTGTACATGCAGGGCAGTACACCTGTAGGGGGCCCGGATGGCAACCCCCTTTAAAAAAAAAAAATAATAATAATTTTTTTAGGGGTCCGGAGGTCCCCAGGGGCCCGGAGGCCCACAGGGCCCCATATGGCAACTCCCCTTTTTTTAATTAATTTTTTTATAAAAAAAAAATATTTTTTTAAATATATTTTTATTTTATTTTTTATTATAGGGACAATTTTTTTTATTTTTTTTGAGGTCCGGAGGTCCCCAGGGGCCTGAAGGCCCCCAGGGCCCCGGATGGCAACCCCCCCCCCCCCCTTTTTTTTTTTTTTTTTTATAAAAAAAAAAAAAAAAATGTTAATACATTTTTATTTTATTTTTTATTATAGGGACAATTTTTTTTATTTTTTTTGAGGTCCGGAGGTCCCTAGGGGCCCGAAGGCCCCTTTTTTTATTTATTTTTTATAAAAAAATATTTTTTTTTCTAATATATTTTTATTTTATTTTTTATTAAAGGGCCATTTTTTTTTAGGGGTATGGGGGGCCCGGAGATCCCCAGATATATATTTATTATTATTATTATTATTATTATTATTATTATTATTATTAAAGGGCCCAGAGGTCCCCAGGGCCCCGGATGGCAACCCCCCGTTTTTTTTTTATAAAAAAATAAAATAAAAAAATTTATATTTTATTTCTTTTTTTTTTTTCATTTATATATATATATATATATATATATATATATATATATATATATATATATATATTTTTTTTTTATTAAAGGGCTCAGAGGTCCCCAGGGCCCCATGTGGAAGATATAATAATAATAATATATATATATATATATATATATATATATATATATATATATGTATATATGTTATATTATTATTATTATTATTATTATTATTATTATTAATAAAGGGCCCAGAGGTCCCCAGGGCCCCGGATGGCAACCCCCCTTTTTTTTTATAAAAAAATACATTTTTTTTTATATTTTATTTCTTTTTTTTTCATTTTTATATTATATTATATATATTTATATATATATATATATTTATATATAATATATATATATTTTATTAAAGGGCTCAGAGGTCCCCAGGGCCCCATGTGGAAAATCCCCTTTTTTTTGCTGCCGCTTCTCAATTTCAGGCGGCACCCCCCCCCCCCCCGGTTCTCTGCTCCAGGGGGCCCCATAATTCCTGATGGCTGCCCTGTGTACATGTGCACGGAATTGTCTTTATGAAATGTCAACAACATTCATTGTGTGTTTTGGCACCAATAAAATCGCCTTCTGTTCTATGAATTCTATGAAAACAGATGATTTGGGGTGAAGGTGCCTTATCCAGAGTACTTCTTGTATCGATCACTATCCTTAGTACTTACAAATCTCGGTGTCTGTGTCCCGGTGATGTCCATTGGCTTTACAGCCGGATCCGAAACATCTAACAACGGCTCTGAAGCAGCCGCGTACAAACGCTCGGGTCTTCTTTATTTTGGAGGGCTTTTTGGGGGTATCTGCAGGCTGGTCACTGATACCTCCTTCCATAGCTGCCCTTCCTTGGCTAGATTTCTCTTCGGTGTTTTTCAGAGAAAAAAGCTGATTACATTTAAATCGGTTCATTATTAAGAATAAAGAAACACACTTTAAATGTAAAAATAGAAGTCGCAATGAAATTCAATCGAATGAATTCAAATCCGATGAAATCACTAGTAAAATCTCAGGAGAGATTAAAAACACGTCTTCACTGGTCAGTGAACACTCGGCTTCTGCTGCTTTCCCTCTCTCCCTCTCTGCACCTCCTTATAAAGGCTCAGCTATTATGACATCACAGCATCTGAGTGTGTGTGTGTTTTTTTTTTAAATCTCAACTGCCAATTTTTCTTAAAGGAGCCTCGTCCTTGTTTGTGAGCTTTGTGAATTCAGCCTGTAGGTTCAGTATACGGCTCCTTTAAGAACATGTTGTTATTAGTGGGAATGCTAAACCGCTATTCTTATTTTTATTTCCGGAAGTTTCTTTGCTCTGCGTAACTTCTGCATACTTTCAGCTATTAAGACCATTCAACTTTTAAAATGTTCAGCTCTTTCAGCTAATGATGGGACTTCTTCAAATTTTTTTGTACTATTTATACTTTTTTAAATATTACGCTTTTAGACACTTTTTTTTAACATTGAAGTCAATGAGAACATGCTTTTTACCCCTTAAAGCGGGAGTTCACCCATTTATTTATTTTTTGACCTTTTCCCCTTAGATTCCTGCTCGTTTTGTCTAGGGGAATCGGCTAGTAGTTTTAAAATATGAGCTGTACTTACCCGTTTTCGAGATGCATCTTCTCCGTCGCTTCCGGGTATGGGTCTTCGGGAGCGGGCGTTCCTTCTTGATTGACAGTCTTCCGAGAGGCTTCCGATGGTCGCATCCATCGCGTTACTAGTAGCCGAAAGAAGCCGAACGTCGGTGCGGCTCTATACTGCGCCTGCGCACCGACGTTCGGCTTCTTTCGGAAAATCGTGACGCGATGGATGCGACCGTCGGAAGCCTTTCGGAAGACTGTCAATCAAAATAGGAACGCCCAGTCCCACAGCCCAAAACCGGAAGCGACAGAGAAGATGCATCTCGTAAACCGTAAGTACGGCTCATATTTTAAAACAACTAGCCGATTCCCCTAGACAAAACGATCAGGAATCTAACGGGGAAAAGGTCATATATACGGGTGAACCTCTGCTTTAAAAGCTTCTCTGCTACCAAAAGTTTCAGCTCCTTCATACTTTCACCTACAGACACCAAACAAACTTTAAAACGTTCACAAAATATTTAGCTATCCGGCTATGACTTTTCAGTTTGATATCTTTTACCGTTTTTGTGAAAAAGCAGTTCAAGTTTAGTAATTTTTTCAGAAAATGTTATCGATTATAATGTGCTTCTAAGGGGCTGATTTAGAGTGGATGATGACATCATTAGAGCACGGAGCGTTAAAAATAAAAAAATGATCTTTATAAAGGGGGAACAAATTGCTCTCACGCCCGCAAGATCTACTTGTCATACACAATTTATATATCAAAACGTAGGTATTTTTTTCTGGTTTCAGGCAATGTGCTCAGTTTTGTGATACGCATTTTACTTTTGGTTCTAAATGACAAAAGTTCCAAATTCTCTTCCATTGACTGTCATGTAAAAAAAATCTATAAATCTTCCAGCAAAATGCACACAGAACCTCTTTTTTAAATCGCTGCCATGCCCACATTTTTAAGATTATCAACATAAATTTTATACCGATACGTTCACAAAGGCTTTGTGTTTCTAACGTTGAAGTCGCTGTTTCGATAGCATCTATGGTTGTGGATTTATTAAGGTTTGTTTGATGGGTTCTCTCAGTCATTTGGTGTGTGGATTAAAGCGTTTGTAAAGGTATTTTTTTCCCCCTAAATAGCTTCCTTTACCTCAGTGCAGTCCTCCTCCCTTACCTCATGTGGAGAAAACCTCTTGAGGGGGGAAGGGCGACCAGGCAAGTCAGGACACTCTCTCTATATTGCAGATAGAGAAAGGAGCTGTGTGTTATTAGGCATCCTGCTCGCCCCCTCCCCTCTAAAGAGGCTTTCTCCACACCAGGGAAAAAGCCTCGCATTACTGTTTGTAGTTACAGACAGAAGATCAGGAACGAGGACGAGGCGGGGGGAGCTGAAGGTTTGAGGAAAAAAAAACTGTTTGGAGGGTAGGGGAGGAACTCTATCTTGTACCCTGAGGAAACTACTTCGCAAACCCACCGGTCAGAAAGTAGCGAAGACCACCGAGCCGCGAATATGCGATAACGACCCCCTACCCTTGTGTCGGGCGGGGGAAAACCTTCAGTCTGGATTAGTGGTGCAACAGATATATTTTTTTCTAACACCCTAGAGAATAAAATGGCGATGGGCACTGACTCTTATTTTGCTTCACAGTTCTTTATTTAAAATGTAGATTTCCTCCTGAAACTTCCTTTTTAAAGTTAAGGTGCGTATTTTAAGTTGATAAACACGGTATATCCAAATAACACGCCTAAGCTCATCTCTTCACCACACACAGCCACAGGTTTTAACTACTTGGGACCCGCGCTATAGTCAATTGACGGCTACAGCGCGGATCCCAAAATCCAAGTGGACGTCAATTGACGTCCGCCCCTTTGGGCGCTCCAGAGCGCGCAGCGGGGAAAATCTGTGTTGCCCGTGTCCCTTGGACACATCCAATTACAGATCGCCGCGAACGGCCAATCAGAGTGGCTGTTTGCGATGCGATCTGTAAACATATGAGATCATCTCTCATTGCCGTTTTACACAGAGACAGCGGTGCTGTCTCTGGAGAGGAGACCGATCTGTGTCTCTTGTACATAGAGACACAGATCGGTCACCCCCCCAGTCACCCCCCCTCCACCTACAGTTAGAACACTATATAGGAAACATATTTAACCCCTTCCTCACCCCCTAGTGTTAACCCCTTCAATGCCAGTCACATTTATACTGTAATTAGTGCATATTTATAGCACTGATCGCAGTATAAATGTGAATGGCGCCAAAAATGTGTCCGATGTGTCCGCCATAACGTCGCAGTCCCAATAAAAATCGCAGATCGCCGCCATTTCTAGTAAAAAAAAAAATAATAAAAAATAAGAATTCTGTCCCCTATTTTGTAAGCGCTATAACTTTTGCGCAAACCAGTCGCTTATTGTGATTTTTTTTTTTTACCAAAAATATGTAGAAGAATACGCATCGGCCTAAACTGAGAAAAATGTTTTTTTTTTTTTTTTTTTAATTGGGATATTTATTATAGCAAGAAGTAAAAAATATTGTATTTTTTTCAAAATTGTCGCACTTTTTTGTTTATAGCGCAAAAAATAAAAACCGCACAGGCGATCAAATACCACCAAAAGAAAGCTCTACTTGTGGGGAAAAAAGGACGTCAATTTTGTTTGGGAGCCACGTCGCACGACCGCGTAATTGTTAGTTAAAGCGACGCAGTGCCGAAAGCTGAAATTTCACCTGGGCAGGAGGGGGGTATATGTGCCCAGTAAGCAAGTGGTTAATGGTTTAAAGAATTTCAGGCAAAATGGTCGCATGTTCACTTCATGAAATCTGTCCCTCTTTGAAAAAAGTTTGAACACCCCTGGTTTAAAGGTTTACCTTTTGGAACATGTTCCAGCTCCTGCCACTAGTCACCCAGACAGCGTTGATTCAGGGGTGGGGTCAAGGGGGGCCCCGTCAGGTAGGCTATATGGGGCCCCATGGTTTCTAACAGCGGCCCTGCCCGGGGTGTAAGGATCCTTGGTATGTTTACCTTGAAGAATTTTTTTTTGTTGCAGACTCAGACCAATGGGGATTCTGTGTAAAAGAGAATCTGTGTAACCCAGAGACAGGAAGGCTGGTATTTATTTATAGCGTGAATGATTTCAATGGGGCATTAAGCAATAAGGAAATCTGCTTATGAATTCATGTAGAGCCTCCCACACACTTATGAGCTGGCTGGTCATTTTTAGAAACTTAATGTATCCGCAATGAGTAGCGAACGTCAGCCTACCAGGCGGCATCTGCACAGAGATGTTGGCGTCTTTTATCAAAGCGTCTAAAATCAGAACGATCACTATTTCCTGCTGTAGAAAATGATTGGAGATTGAGGCTCGGTTCACAGTGCTGCCACCTGAAAGTCGTGCGACTTTGCCAAGTGACTCCCTGGCAATTTGCTAGCGACTTGTGTGTGACCATAAGCAATTTTAAAGCGACTTTCCGTGAATGCCTGGGTAATCTTCCTGTGAAAGACAGATCCAAATCACATCAATATAGATGAGGATCCGACTTGGAGGCAACTTCCATTAACCACTTGACCCCCGGAAGATTTACCCCCATTCCTGACCAGGCCATTTTTTTGTGATACGGCACTGCACTACTTTAACTGACAATTGCCATGTCGTGTCTAAATAAAGTTTTTATGTAATTTTTTTCCCCCCACAAATAGAGCTTTCTTTTGGTAGTATTTAATCACCTCTGGGTTTTTTTTTTTTTTTTACACTTGTAACATAGAGGATTGTTAGCTCTTGTGGCAGATGCGTTTTCGTGTAGAGAGTCCCTAACCAAACAGGCATATATCATTAAGGGCCTGGTAGTTTACGTTTATTAAATGAGGAAAAACAAAACAAAAGTCCACTCGGGAATCCCACGCAGGGGTTTAAACGACATTCAGAGATAACTGAAAATTCCAGCCCACCTGGCTACTCTTCAACCGCACTGCTGCCATAGGTACTGTAATAGATTTATCCCTGTTCCAATTCCAGGATACATGTTCTTTTCTGCCACTGAGCCAAATTCATGTGGATGAGAGAGCATGCATGCGGAAGAGAACACACTGAAACACACGGACCAGTACAAAGCTTTTTCTCAACTCCAACAGGCCTTTTTCCGGGTCCCAGCCCCTTATATAAACTAAGTGACATAAGCAATCGTCATCATATATGGGTGCATGTGATTGGCTCATTCATATGGTCTTTCTCTTGTGATGTTTATTCTTGACCATGAGGCTTCACATTCCAGGGTGTTCAGTCGCCATTACTTTTCACGTGGGAGGGGTAGGAGTGGGTTACAGAGTAGGAGTTAATTGACATCTGTTTTTCATATACATTTTATATATATATATATATATATATATATATATATATATATATATATATATATATATATATATATATAAATATAAAAATACAGGTGTCTTGTCACAGAATACTGAAATATATATATATATATACACACACACGCGCATATATCGCAATATGAAAGAAAATAATATAATAAAAAGAATAAAAGAAAGGGAAGTAATATTTGAATGGTTAAAAGAGAAAGATAACATAGACATTTTATTTAGCTCCATCACAGTACTGGTCCCTCAAACCACCAGCTCCTCCAGGCCCCCAGTCTTGGCTGCACACGGCTTTGAAGCCCTTCAACGCACACAGCGGTTATCCGGACACAGAGGGCTAGATTCAGATAGGTTAGCGGATCTTTAGATCCGCTAACCTATCTGATTTACGTTACGCTGCCGCTATTTTTTGAAGCAAGTGCTTTATTCAGAAAGCACTTACCTCTAAAGTTAGGCGGCGTATCATAAATCCCCCGGCGGAATTCAAATTCCGAGGCTAGGGGGCGTGTACTATTCAAATCAGGCACGTCCCCGCGCCGATCGAACAGTGCATGCGGCGTCCGCAAATTTTCCCAGCGTGCATTGCTCCAAATGACGTTGCAAGGACGTCATTGGTTTCGACGTTAACGTAAATTACGTCCATCCGTATTCGCGAACGACTTACGCAAACAACGTAAAAAATTCAAAACTCGGCGCGGGAACGACGGCCATACTTAACATAGGATAGGCCGCCGCCGGAAAAAGCCGAACACAAACGACGGAAAAAAAAAGCGCCGGGCGGTCGTTCGTTTCTGAATCGGCGTAAATGCTCATTAGCATATTCGATGTGTAAAAGATATGGAAGCGCCACCTAGCGGCCGGCCTGGAATTGCAGCCTAAGAGCCGACAGTGTAAGTCACTTACACCTGTCGGATCTTAGGCATATCTATGCGTAACCTGATTCAATGAATCAGCCACATAGATCCGACGGCCGGACTCAGAGATACGACGGCGTATCAGGAGATACGCCGTCGTATCTTCTTTATAAATCCGGCCCAGAGACACTAGCAGCCACTGCTCCAACTCCACCTCCCTCCCCACTGTTCTGACCAGTCCCTCGTTATATGAGCTGTGTGCACCTGGGAACACAACCTGCTGGCTGTCTACAAGATCCGGACACAGGGTTGGAGATCCCGTCCCACCCAAGTCTCTGAGGGATCTTCAAACTACAGAGGCCTATTCTAAACTAGCAAAACCTGGAGAAAACTGACAGAGCAGTTTTCTCCATTTAAACTCTACACTCTGTAGTCTTGCGGTCCGCAGATATGCAAACCCTGTGTCCCCTTTACCTCCAATTTCATAGGGACAGAGCCTCCTTCTGTCACACACTATAAACAAAAACAAAATGTGAGTTTTGAAAAAAAAATATATTTTTTTTTACTTTTCTGCTTAAAAACATATGTAATAAATAAATGTAAAAAATCGAATTTCTTCATCAGTTTAGGCCAATATGTATTCTGCTACGTATTTTTGGTAAAAAAAAAACAATAAGCGTATATTGATTAGTTTGCGCAAAAGTTATACAAGTCTACAAACTTTTTTTTTTTTACTAGTAATGATGGTGATAAATAACAAAACACCCTAATGCAATGTATTTATTATTAACCACTTAAAGCGGAGGTTCACCCTCAAAATGAACTTTCCAGCATCCTTAAAGCGGAAGTAAACCCATCAATTTAACAGTTTGAAAAAGCAGTTACATTCCTGGCATGCCGGGAATGCTAACTGTCACATTGGTTGTGCTCTCAACCAAACTGTCAAACCAATGGCTGGTGTCATAACTGATCACATGTGCAGCATCATGGCAGTTGAAGATTAAACAGAGGCCAAGACGCGCCTTAGCAGCTAGGGTTGCCAACTCATCCCTTTAAAACAGAACACATTAATTACACAGGTTCTGTGGCTGATTAAGGAGGTAATTAAACTCACTTGGCGACTTATTTGCATTAAATTAGCCTCAGAACCTGTGTAATTCATATGTGTTCTGTTTTAAAGGGATGAGTTGGCAACCCTATTAGCAGCCGTAAATCAACTCCTCTTCGCTTAGAAACGCCCATTCCCCCGCAGGATTCCCCGCTCGGAGCCGGAAAACAAGGGCTCATATAACGATAAGTACAAGTAAAAAAAAAAAAAAAAAAAACAGCATACTGCAGATGTTGGCAGTATGCTACAGCTAATGTCAAAAAGTGGATTTTTGGGTGAACCTCCGCTTTAAGACCCGGACCAAAGTGCAGCTAAAGGACCAGGCCCCTTTTTGCGATTCGGCACTGCGTCGCTTTAACTGACAATTGCGCGGTCGTGCGACGTGGCTCCCAAACAAAATTGGCGTCCTTTTTTTCCCCACAAATAGAGCTTTCTTTTGGTGGTATTTGATCACC